>NC_056732.1:1109413309-1109693309 GCF_019279795.1 Protopterus annectens
TCAAAGATCTACTGATTTTACATTTAAAAAATCAACATTCCAGCCTCCAATGAATAAAAATGTTGGGATTTTCCAACAAGCTGTTTTGAGGGACCTACATTTTCCCAACTTTAATATTAATATAGCTCAGGACAATATCACACCTTCAGAGAGGGAAGCTTTGATTGAATTGAGACAAAATCATAACATTGTTATCATTCAGGCGGATAAGGGGGGTGCGGTGGTTGTCCTAAACAATGATTATTATGTACAGGAAGGACTAAGACAGTTGTCTGATGCCCAATGCTATAAGCATATGAGGATAGATCCCACACCCCAGTTTAAACATGAGATTGACCTATTTATCCAACAAGCAGTACAAGAAGGTATTATTTCATCTAAAACTGCCAGTCACCTTCAAGTTGATGATCCACAAAAGCAGATTCTTTATCTGTTACCCAAAATTCACAAGTCTATCAGTGCTCCTCCTGGGAGACCTATTGTGTCCGGTCATGGATCCCTTACGGAACCCATATCGGTTTTTCTAACATCATATTTGAAGCCACTATTGCCTATGGTCAGAGCTCGTATACAGGATACCACGGAGTTTCTTAACATTGTGGTTGATACACAATTAGATCCAGATTGGATAATGTGTACTTTAGACGTGAAATCCCTTTATACGAGTATCCCTCATTGGGCTGGCCTACAGGCGTTAGATTATTGGCTCCAAAGATCTGATCTATACCCCCCTGGATTTAACACGCTACTGGTATGTTTGTCAGAGCATGTTTTGAATAAAAATGTTTTTTTCTTCCAGGGTGATTGCTATTGGCAACTTAGAGGTACAGCTATGGGGGCTTCCTTTGCCCCTATATATGCTGACCTCTTCATGGCATACCTGGAGGAATGTCTTATATATGATCCTATGCATAACATTTACTTAGAGGAGATGGATATTTGGAGACGTTTTTTGGATGATTGTTGGATGGTGTGGCGTGGATGTTGACTATTTGATGGAATTTGTGGAACATTTGAACAGCAATGTTTGGGGTATTGAATTCTCTATAACATATCATAAGTGTACCATTGACTTTTTGGATGTCACGGTATATCGGAATGAGGACAATACCCTAAGCACTAAAATATAGGAAGTATCCACAATTTAATACTCTTCTTCATTCTTCTAGTATGCACCCACGCCACACCATCCGCAACATCCCTAAATCACAATATCTGCGTCTTAAACGGATTAATTCATCTCCTCAGGATCATGAAGATGCCATCCAGGATTTAAATTATAGATTTCTGGATAGAGGTTATTCTGTGAGGGACATATCCAGTGCCAAGGTGTGGACAGATCAGCAGTCTAGATCAGATCTTTTAAAATATCAGAGTAGGGGTACTGATAAAGATGACACTATTAGATTTATTACTACATTTGAGATCAAATCATCAATTGATCTCGGGAGAAATGTGTTGAATAAAACTAGCTGGTATACTTTAAGGCCCTGGCCAATGAACATTACTCAAACCGCTGAATGACTTACAAATGCCTTCTACCAGCACCTACAGGACTGCATGGATCAGGCAATCCCAAACAAAACTAAGACTCTTTGTACCAAAGGCAAGCATCCAGTCTGGTGGACCCCAGCCATAAACAACAAAAGGAGAAGCTACTACAAGATAGAGCAAAACCTTGGGTAAGACACCTTTGATCATTATAAGGACTCATCATAAGGCACTTCCTGTTTAAGTATTAATAAAACTAAGGAAACTTCCAGTGCCAATACTAGTAAGATGATGTGAAGATTACTGAACCTACACACATTGCCAACATGCTGGCTGACAGGTTCACCGGATGGTGTCCTCAGCCAGCTGTCTCCAACACGGAGAGGAATTAAAACCCACAGGGATTTATTTAGCCATATGTCAGTGTCAAGCTTTTTATGTGGTCCCACTTCACAAGGTCCCTCCACCGACCCTGGTAATTGTAGAACTTATCTGCAAAGCCATGGAGAGGATCATAATGGACTCACAAATAAAGACATAGGTAATGCATTATATCAACATACTGTTAAAGGCATCATGCCTGCTAAACTTGGTTTATATTTTGTGCCATTGATGAAAAGGCAGTCCATACAGCCTACCTCGACCTGGCAAGGCCTTCGACACAACACCCCACTCAGGTATCATCAAAAACTCATCAGCTTGAATAATGTACATCCAACCAGACAGGTTGGCAGACTGTCCTAAGTGACAGAAAGAGTTGCTGGAGCCATGTCAAGTCCTGGGTCCACTCTTGTTCGGCATCTACTTTTCTGAAGTACAAGCACACAGGTTTGAATGACCATTTGTAATGACTCTTTACATATGTATTTTTTATATATATCCTTAATAAGGGCCTATATATATATATTACTGGTGCCACACCATCTCTGGGCTTTACATTTAAATTGTATTATTCATGCACTGTTTGTGCATTTAAGAATTCCTACTTATCAGTTAGGTTTCATTGAGCACAGAAGAAGTCATCAGGGATCTGGGACCCAGGTTGTAGTATGTCTTTAAATCTGATTTTGTAACTAGTTAGGAAAACCATTTGGTTATCAGTTGATTAATTGTTCACATCTATATAAGGGAGGTATGTCTCATGTAGTAATCACTATTATGGCTGTATCTCCTCACTGGAAGAAAAGTCCTCACCAAAAGGATAAAGGGTCTCAAAATAGGTATTATGCTGCCGACTGAAAGAACTCCACTATTCAGTCTCATACCGCTGCTCTCAGAGGTGACTGTGCCTGACATATAAAGGCCGTCAAACCCCCAGATTTGATTGAGGTTATTAATAGTATGTGTCTTTGACACTATTTTACCTCATTAAAGCATTTGGGAACCTGTTGCTGGCTCTTGTTTGTTCCAGATCGCAGATATACCCCAGGGATTACTTCAGTGTCACTGCTTGACAGAGGCACAGCAAAATAATAGGCATAGTTTTATTCAAACTAAAGGGGTGGCGAAAGCCACATAACTATGGGCTAGGCTTATAAATGCCCTTGGGCAGATAGCCTAGTATGAACCTATGAACCTATAATACATATTTGAGGACTGCAAGCAGCTCAATGACAGCTACAATACCAAGCCTGTGTGTTACAAAGATACCACCGAGAAACTTTGGACTTTAAGTTAAATTAAGTACATTATGCAAAAATGAGCCTGTTTTCTTTTTAAGCTACCAGCAAACTTTGATTCGACTTTTTTTTACTGCAGACAAATTGCATTTAACGTGATGATATATCTACTACAATATCCGTCTACGGATTCCCTTCACATGCTTGAAGTTTCAAAACTTTGAACTGCAAATGGTTGAGACCATAAAATCGAAGTTTTGAATGGAGATCGCCATACAGAGTGGAATGGGAAATTTACCGTTTTCCTCACTGTAGTGCGATCTCTGAGTTGGTATATTTATTTAGCAGGGGGTGTGGGGGTGCAGGGGGGGCTTGCTCCCCTGCAAAAGCATAAATTTCTTTTTTTTTTTTTTTTTTTTACAATTTTGAAGTTTCAAAACTTCGATCTTATGGTCTCAACCATTTGCAGCTTGAAGTTTTGAAACTTTGAGCTTGTGAAGTAGATCCCTGTCTATATAATACACAGACCTCAGCTGTAGTTTGTATCTTTCGGCTTTTCCCGGTTAGGGGACGCCACAGCGGAACTCCGGTTCGCTAATGATTACGGTTTCAAAATCCCTTCAAAGAGGCTGAGACATGGCACATTCACATTACATGCTTTAATACAGCAGACCAGCCAAGTGTATTAGATCACAGCATGCATCCCGGTTACCAGTAACTACATTATTTAAAGTCTCAGTAGTTGTTAACACGTTATAATACACTTTAGAGCTTCCAATGACAATTATTCTTAATCTAGTCTGGCAACCTGGTTAACCAACATAATTAAAGGCAGGTTACAAAGATTATGTTCCTTCAAGACAATCTTCTTAGTGGATTACCTAACATGAGGAAAACCGAGCATAACTACATAAGATGGAATTAATGAAACAAAAACATAAATATGCAGCTGATCAATGCTGAGTAGAAATATTTAAATATTAAAGGCTTTAAAAGCCATTCCCACAATGAGTTTGTATGAGGCTTCTCGGTGTAATGCAAGCTGAGACACTGTTCAAAGGTGTGCAATACATTTAGACAAACGTCCTTCAGTCTATAATTCTGTTAACTGCCACTTTTAGAAGGATAGCCATGAAATGTTATGCACTGTCTACATTTCACGTGCCTTCTTCCGCTGAAGCTGTTTTTCTTTATTTTTGCTAAGAAAAGCACCCCCATCTCTGAGACTGCTGCTGACCCAGCTATGACTCAGTCAGTATTCACAGCCCATAATGACATCCATCAGCTGAGTTTTATTGTATCTGAATACAAATAAAACAAAAGCCAAATCATTCTCCATTCTCTTTAAAGAGAGTCCTCACCTTATATCTTTCAAGACTAAAATCAAAAACTAGGCAGCACTTTTGCTGTAAAATTTCAGCTCACTTTGTTACAGCATGCACTCCATTTTAGAGTAATGAATGCTGTGGTCTTTGCACCTCAAATTGTAAACATAATTAATACTGATGCACTAAAATATACAACAAAAACGGTCAAACAAGCTGAGTCAAATATGTCCCTCTAGTAAGGCTTAGCTGGCTAGTAGGAAAACCCTAGTTTACAAAAAAGAAAAGAAAAAAATGCAATCATTTATACAGCTGGAAGTAAGAAGTTGGGGGTATGAGGTAACCATGTTGTTCCCCAGTTAAAGAAATACAAAAGCACCATCTGTTGATCAAACAAAGGAGAAAAAAGCACCATCTGTTGCTGAAGAAAATATTTTTAAACAACTGTGTATGTTTGGTTTAGTTTTGTGAGAAGTGTGTACTGTGTGTAACTAACAAGGGAAAATGAGATGGAGAAGAAGGGAAAAAAACAACAGAAGCAGAAATAGTGGTGAAAAGCACATGCTCATTGTAGTTTTCAGAATACAAGAGAACGGGCAAAGAGAAGGGGGAAAGGCAACCAGTAGAACTGTACAGTGCTACAAAGAAAGAAGAAATAAGACACTGAGGCAGTCTTTTTTTTTATCAGAGAGTGGAGTAAAGAAGACAAACTGCAGAGAAACACAAAAGCTAAATAATGCTTGAAGCTGTGGGCTGATTCTAGAAACATTCAGTTACTTGTTACATTAGACAAATGGGAATAAAAACATTTTTATTTATTTATTTAATATTTACTGGGAAAGTCCAACTTGGAACAAAGCCAATTTTCAGTGGAGGCCCAGGGAGAAACACTCCAAACATGTCTTTGTAACGTGGGAGGAAACCAGAGCACCCAGAGGAAACCTACACAGACGCAGGGAGGACATACAGACTCCGCACAGAAGGCACCCCAGCTGAGAATTGAAATGGAGAACCTCTTGCTGAGAGGCAACAACACAACCACTGTACCACTGGGCCGTCCAAAAAAAAAATCAGAAAAAGTAAAACATGTATCTGTGGAAAAAAGTCCTTGTAGAAGGAAAACATTTGTATGGAAAAGGCAACCCTTATTTCCCAGTGACATAACTAAAACTTAAGTATGATATCTACCAATTCCACTGCATAACCATTGTGTCACTAACCAGGGTCAGTGCCATTACTTGATTAGTTTACCTTATGTAAACACACTTCATTACACTGTCTCAAATGTGCCCTTTGCAGGGTCAACATGGTCTCCATTACTGTAGAACTGGCACAGACAGGTAGTCTATTAGCAAATTCCACAGTACCTCTATGACTAATAAATGGACAAAAAACATTTCCTTTATATCTCTTGCTATTAACTGCACATTAAGAACAGTACATGAAATTCAGGAGGGTGCAAGCATAATCCACTATGATACTCAAGAGGATAAGGGTAGTGTTCAAACACCAATAACAAGTGTAATGGTCAGCTGGTGATGATGAGTGCAATGGTCATCTGGCAATAAGTATAATGGTCATTGAAATGCAGAACACAGCAAATGTGAAAACAGGCCATAATTAGTTCCAGGTAAAACTGAAACACTAATTCTGGACAGTGTGATCAATAACAACAGGAGTACAAACACACAAAAAGGATTTTTAAAAGAAAGTACAGATGTACAAGTTCTACTTAAGTAGCAGTATGATGTTTGAATTCCTTACTGCCTCAGTGGCATTTTTGGTTATCTACCAATGTAACCCAGTCCAGGCCAGACTCCCCTCCCTCTGTCTCTTCCAGTGTCAGCTGATTGGCTGAGCATATCTTGAGAAGGAAGCCTCCAGCTGTGACAGGGAGTGAGTGTTCAGGCTTAAAGTATCTGGAGCCAGAATCATCTAGCAACAGTAAATTTGCAGCCAGTCACATTACCAAATTAAAAAAAAAAATCCAACAACCACCAAATCAAAGAAGTTGAAACCCACCTCAGCTATGCACAATCTGGGGAATGGTGATGGGTACTGCCACTAAAGCAGTGAGGAATCCGAACATCTACTGTAACAATTACTAGGTTCGTTATTCACACTGCCTTAGTGGCATCCTGTGTAAACTCTCAAAGCATACCATACCTGGGAAGTGGAAGAATAATGGCTCAGTGGTCCCTGGAGAATGGTCCCAGCAAAGTGTGCTCTGGACATGGAAAAGTAATCCAGTTTATAGTGTTTTGTGAAGGTATAATCAGGTTGCTGGCTCTGGAGTTCTTCTAGAGTCCATCCGTTTCCAATAAGCCATTGAAAAGGATAAGGCCCTAGTTGACTGAGCCATAACCTTGCCTGGAAGGGATTTACCATGGTGGGAGTAAGAAACAACAGCACAAAACAACCATTGTGCAACTGTTTGCTTACAGACAGGTTTGTCCTTTCTTATCCTCCACATAGGAGACAAATTCTGTACTTACCATAACTGGGTATTTGTGTTGTCCTGTTTCATTATTCCTCACCACTGGGTCCTTGGATCCGATACTGGATCCAAACCTACTGTTCCAAAAGACAGATGCTACTAACCTCGAGCTCCTCCCTCTCCAATAATGCCCTGCATCTCCCCAACTCCTCAGATTGAGCTCATTGCCTCAGAAAAAGGCGAAGCAAAGGTATGGCTATAACAAATATAAACAGCAGCAGCAACCATACTTTCAGCTGAAGCTCAAGATAGAGAACCATGAAAACTCAAAATTCTCCTAGAAACCTCTAGACTTCCTGGAAGGGGGAAGGTTGGGAGGGATGTGAGGAATTCTGAAATAGGACAACACATATACTAAGTTATGGCAAGTAGACTCCTAAAAATCTGGTGTTCTCCATTTCATTATTCCTCATGACTGGGTCAGAGTCCCCAGCTACATAATTACCCAGGGTGGCCCCTATGGAAGGATATGCCTGAGTACTGCAGAGCCAAAGGATGCTTTATTTCTGGAGACTATGTCCAGTTTGTAATGTGAAACAAAGGTATGACTTGGTCCATGTCGACACAGCACATATGTCATCAACAGAGGTTCTAGTCACAAAGGATGAAGAAGTAGACACTCGCTGATCTGGTAGAGTGGGCCTTTGGTGGACACAGCAATTGAAGTCTCTTCAAGGAGTAAATGATGGAGATGCAACTGGTGATCCACTTAGCTAAAAAGTTACTTTTGACACTGCTTGACCTAACTGACTGGGTGAAAGAGAGACAAATAGTTGCTCAGACTTCCTAAATTCCCTTGTCCTGTGCAGGTACAAATGCAACTGTCCATGAACGTCAAGCAGGTGAAGTGTATTTTCACCCTTATTGAAGTAAGTTGGGAAAGAAAAATGGAAGATGCATGGACTGGTTTATATTCATCTCAGTGGCCACTTTAGGCATAAAGGAAGGATTTGTCCTCAGAGATGTTCTATTCTTGAAAAAGTAAACGTATGACTATTTAGATGACAGGGCTTACAGTTCTGATACCCTCTTGGTTGAAATAACTGCCACAAGAAAAATGGTTTTCCAGGTTAAAAACTATGTCACAGGAATCAGCCAGTTTGAAGGGTCTCTGAGTAAGACCTTGTAGAATCATATTCAGATCCCAAAGAGAAGGATCCTTTAATAGGCAGCCTAAGAAAAAATATTCCTGTCATGAAGGCCTTACATAACCTATATGCTGAAATGGAAGCTAGTGAATTATCCGTGATGGTAAAATTAGCAATTGCTGCCAACTTTAATTAAATCGTATAAAAACTGCCTCCCTCTTGAAAAAAAAGAGCTTAGGTAAAGTAGGATGGTTGAAATGGGAGCAGAGAAAGAGTCAATGTTCTGATTCCATGCCCACACTGAGAATCTTTTCCATTTACTGTTGCAAACATTTTTGGTAGTAGGTTTTTGAGAAGCAATAATTCTCTCTCAGACAGGAGAGGCTGGCCTCAACTTTCTTATAATCACTGAAAGTGGAGAAACCAAGCAGTTAGTCTCAGTGATCTTAGATTGGAGGACTGTTGGTCTGACAGGTGAGATATCAGATCCTTTCTAGGATCCAGTATCCATGGTGGATACTTGGCATGAAACCACAGGAAGGGGAGCCATACCTGACGAGGCCAGAAGGGGGCTATGGGGATTAGTGTACTCTTGAACCTGCTGGCGTTCTGTAGACCTTTCAGTATCAATGGGACTGGAGGATAGGCGTACAGGAGACCTGGAGGCCAATCGTGTATTAGAGCATCCCTGGGGGGCTCCCCAGTTGGGGGATCAGACCGTAGTATTTGCTGCATTTGGTGTTTAAGGGGGATGCAAAAAGGTCACAGCAAGGTTGGCCCAATCAGAGAAATATCTGGTTCATTACTGACTAATTTGGGGAGCACTCATGTGGACACGGAATGGATCGGCTGAGTCTGTCTGCAAGAATGCTGGTCTCCCCTGGGAATGTGCATTCCACTGCAGTTCAAGATTACCACCCACTGCCACACTCTCATGGCGCCTATGCATAACGGGTAAGAGCAAGTTCCCTCCTGCTTGTTGATATACCAGACTACTGACATGTTGTCTGTATGAATTGCTATCATTCCCAGAGATAATTAGTCTTGAAAGGCTTGCAATGTCAGAAGAACTACTCTCATCTCCAGAACACTGATGTGTAATTTGGTCTCTAAGATGGAAAACGTGCCTTGAACCAATCTTCCTTCGAAATGTCTCCCCACCCCGATAAGGAAGCGGCCATGGTCACTGTGGCTAATGGGGGTAGGAAGGAAAAGGGTCTGCCTAGGTGGAGATCATCCGATAACATTCAACATTGAAGATGCCGCCTACAGATTGAAGTCAGTTTGATGGGATCAGTTAAGGGATGAAACGGGATGGACCACTGGACGGCTAGTATCCACTGAAGTACTTGCATATAGAAGCTTGCTAAATATACTAGAAATATGGCAGCTGACATGGAACCTAAAGCTCTTAGAATAAGTCTTGCTGAGGGAAAAGGTGTATTCAGTATAAGCTGAACTTGTTGTCTCAGAGAATACACCCAATGCAATGGTGGGCTTACTATTTGCATGACAGTGTTTAGTTGCATTCCTATGTGATCCCCAGCTGATGGAAAGTATGCAAGTGGTACTGCATCACCAATTCCAGTTGATGCCTTGAAAGTGAACTTCGGGAGCCAATCACCTAAGTACGGAAACACCTGGAATCTCTGCAGTCTCAGGTAAGCTGCCACTACCAACATGCATTTGGTAAACACCCTGGGGGCTGAGATAAGTCCAAAGGGCAATACTCAGAACTGATAATGACTGGCTCCCAGCTGGAAGAGCGGATATTTCCTGGAGCGCCTGTTCATCTTTATGTGACGGTACGCATCCTGGAGGTCTACGGAGCACATCCAGTTGTCCGTGAGTAGTAATGGCAAAATGGACTGAACCAGCACCATGTGAAACCTTGACTTCTTGACAAACAAATTTAGACTGCTCAGGTCCAATAAAAGCCACAGGTCCCCTGTCTTTTTGACACCAAAATGAAGCATGAATAAGTTCCACATCCTTGTTTAGTTGGGACTGGTTGGATGACTTTTTCTAGAACTTTTTGAACTTCATTCATGATGTACTCCCTCTGACTTGGTGGAATGTTGGGGAGGGAGCTTCTTTTTGGGAGGTGGGGGGGGGGGTAAGGAAAAAGGGAATGTAATAACCTCTGGAAATTATGTTTAGCAACCAGATATCATTTGTTAGCTTTGTCCTGGTGTCTAGGTATAATGACAATCTGTCCCTGACTGCCTCCAGAGTAGAACAGTCAAGGCAGTGCTTCAGGAGCACTGATAGGGCCTGTCAGAGAAAGGTTCTCTAAAGCCCTGATTCTGTGGACCCCCTCTGCCTCTCGTGTGGTGTCTTCCACTGAACCCTCATCCTCTGCCTCTGGATGAGTTTTTCATCGTGAGAATCAGAGAAAGAGTCCTGAGACTATTGAAACCATATTTCCTTCCCACTATGCACATTCATTGAAAAAGGCCTCTGAGGGGGAGAAAACTTGATTCCTACAGCAGAGAGAGTCTTGCCTATTGCTCACTGTGGGTAAGTGTATCCTTTAGCGATGGTCCAAACCATGAAGACCCATCGAAGGGGGCATTGGTAAAAGATGGCTTAAAGGGTTCCGCAAACCCACAAAGCATCAACCAGGCATGTCTGTTTAGGACTATGCCTGATCCGGCTGCTTGAAAGGTACCTTCTATAGCGTTGGAAATCAACCTCATCGATGATTCAGCCAAAGATGTAAGAGTCGACAACTGGAGAGAGACCTTACTAAATTTTCCTTTGACATGCACTCAGACAGAGAACCTCCTTGAACATATCTCTTTGAAGATGCATAAAGTGTGCCAAATAGTTTAGCGCTCCTAGCAGAAAAAGTTGCTGAAGCGTATATGTGCTTCCCATGTCTGTCCAAGGCCTGGGACTCTGTTCAGGGGATGGACAGAGATGATCTGCTCTGCTGGTTCCTTCTTTGTGTCCGCTGACACTATGATGGCATCAACAAGAATACCTTTACTCCAGTAGGGACAACCCAATGGGGGGGGGGGCTCAAGAACCTGACAGCCCGCTTAGGGATAGGCTCCACAGTGTCAGGTTCTTTCCAAGCCCATCAAGAGACCAAAACAATAAGTTCATCCACCTGTGGGGACACCCAGAGTGTAGATGGGCCCATCCAGAATGCCTACAGAAACACAGATTCCTCTGAAGGGGGTTGGGCAGACCATCCACCCTTGCACTTCAACATCTCTAGGATATCTCCAAAGGCGATTTAATCGGGAGGAGATTGAGGGGGACCCCCTTCCCTCATCAAGACCGGTCGGTGTCCTCTATCAAAGACTCCAAAGGGGAGTCTACATGCTTCTTCTTGCATGTCCTCTTCCGATGCATCTCCTCAGTGGGATTGTCAGGGAAGGAGTCGGAAGAAGAAGGGGCCTCTGACACAGTGGGGGGCTGGACGACTTCCTGGATGGGCTGACCGTGGGTAGGATGAATGGGACCATGGCTCAGACCAGATGAGGTCTACATAGGTTCCGGAGGAAGAGAAGATGCATCTCGGGGTCTACAGAATGCCCTGCCACCTGGAAAGCCAACAAACCTAGAGATCCATTCCCTGTCTTCTCGAAGCCAAAGCAGGAGGAGAAAAAGGAAGACACCACTCTGGATTCATGGCCTCAAGACAACGCCGGACCCCAAATGTCAAGGGAAAAAAGCCTCAAGTAGTAAGAAGGAACTGACCAGGTCGGAGCTGAATACACCCCTCCTGGAGCTGGCACCGACATTTCAGGTCCGAGACTCACTCTGATCCAAGAGCATCAGAGCCGAGCTAGTCTGGAAGACTGCTGGAGTCGAGGAAAACGCCATCCTTGGCCTCGAAGACATCTCTCTCAGAGCATCTGGATCCTAGGTTTCCAAAGCAGAATGCTGGATTGAATGAGAAATTGCGAGAAATGGTGATGGGGGTTTCATGGATCGAAGAAGGGATGGAGGTGGTAAACACCCCATCTCAGTCTGAGCCTTGAGCAAGCCCCACATCATCCTGTCCATATTGGAGGGGTCCTGATGGAGAGATGAAAAGTCAGCAAGCAAAGGAGCATAGTAGTGCTGAAATTAAATTCATCCTCAAGTCTTGCTGAGTACCATCGCAAGGTGGACCCTGTTTTTCACAAAATCTCACCAAGGTGATACTGATATATAGACTATATTTATATAGCATATATCATGGACAGAAGTAAATCAAAAATGAAAAAAGATAACTGGGGGCACAAGACCCAGGATAAAAAAGTGCCCAATCCTGGTAGGCACACTGGTGCCAGGACTGGAAAAAAGGAGTGTAAAATCCTCAAAATGTGGAAATATTCCTACAATAGGGACAGGCCAGGCTCAGGAGGAGGATGCCCCCCCCCCTGTTGTAGAAGGAAGCAGCAGTCCACAAAAAGGATAAAAACTGATTGGCCAAAAAAGAGCCATAAAGATGATACAGTGGACTATTGAGTATAAGAACAAAATTATGTATTATTATTATTATGCAAGAAGCCCAGAATTTCCGGATACAAGATACGATTAACAGAGAAATTGAAAGAAAAATACTTTTGCAGGAAAAACTGTTAGAAGCTTCAGATAAAAATTTGCATTCATTAATACAACAGATTTTTGAAAAACAGTATATAGATCAAGAAACATTGATCTCGTTGGAAAAAGAAGCCTTTGAGGAAGTGGAAAAATATAAACAACAAAATTTAAAGATATTTGAAAAAGCTAAAAAAGAGATATGGATATGGGAAATAAAGAGAGATTTCAATGGTGCAATATTTATGCAAAGGAGAAAGCTAAGTTAACTAATACAGAGAAGGCAGTCTCAAGAGTATTCGAAGAGAAATACAGGCAAAGGCATCCAGATATGGAAAATTTCACAATAAAAAAAATTAATAACACAAAAACAATGTAGAAAAGACGATTAGTAAAGTAAAGGTTAAAGAAATAGAAGCTGAGGTTATGGACAGCCTGCAAAGTGAAGGATTTAATGTAGAAGGTCTAAGACGGACTACATCACAGTATGCTGGAGTATGTCTCCAGAATAAGGAAAAGCAAGACCACCAGGAGACATGTGAAGAATAAATATGGACAGGGGAAAGGAAAAGAGAATTAATATGGTGTAATATTTATGCACAGGAGAAAGCAAAACTAACCAATATAAAAAGAACAGCACCAATGATATTTGAAGAAAAATATAGGGAAAGGAAACAAGATATTGAAAACTTTACAATACAAAAAATAAGACTAAGAGGAAAAGTAGAAAAAGAGATGAGTAATGGAGAAGTCAAAGAAATAGAAACTGAAGTAATGGAACAGCTGCAATGAGAAGGATTCAGTGTAGAAAATCAAATGCAGAAAGCACCACAACAGGATAGAGCAATGGATATCCAAATTAAGGGGAAACCAGTGGAACAGGAGCCTGGTCAGGTGCCATATCAAGATATTTTGGAGCCTTCCACAAGAAACCAGTATAAACATTCATTGGACGATGGACAGCAAGGAAAGAAACAGGAAACTGTGGAAACTCTGATGCAGTCAATGTTGAGGAGAGATAGGCCAGTGAGTTCCCATATGGCAGAACAACAGATGACACAGGATGAAATTGAAGAGAATGTGCCACAGGAAGATGCTATAGAACTTTCTATAGAATGCTCACAGGAAATGGAAAACAAGGGATGTACCCTCAGTATGGAAGAAAAGGAGTTAAGAGAAGAGTTGTTTGATTTAATAGACAAAGATAGATATATCAAGATCAATGAGAGAAATAGACTGCAGAAGGTTAATAAAACCCCAAAAGTCAGACACTTGATAAAACAAATGAACACAGTAATTACCACTGTCCATAGAGACCCATGCAATATAACTGAAGTAAACAGAATATATTACTGTGCTGCTAAATTAATAACTGATAAAGTTTTACCACAGGAACATAGCACAGCGAGGGAAAAGAGGGGGCAACAGCGAATACCATCATGGAAATATCAAACAGAGAAAACTATAAAGCAGCTAAGACAAGAAGTATCATTGCTAGAAGATTACAGAAGAGGGAACAGATCAATGAAAATATTAAGAAAGATAGATGTGATAAAAGCAATGCGTGATATTAGAACAGACCAGGATCTATTATGCACTATTGGAGATAACAATCTAAAAATTTCAAAACAGGCAGAAAGACTTGGAAGATACGAAAATAAATATAAGGGAAAAACAAAATAAACAAATTATGGATGACCCAAAAAAGTTTTATACAGAACTGGGAAATAAGGTAAAAGGAATAGATAGACCGCCAAAAAAAGAGGAAGTAGATACATTTTGGAGAAGTATCTATGAAGATCCTGTGGAACATAAAGATGTTAAATGGATAAAAGAAGTAAGAGAGAGAATAAGAAGTTTAAATGTACAGGATATGAAATGGGATGAAATAACAACTAGAGAGATTGAAATAAAGTTGAGAAAAGCCTCTACCTGGAAAACCCCAGGCCCAGATGCAGTACCTAACTTTTGGCTTAAAGTATTAACTTCTTTGCACGATGACTTAGCCATGAGTAAGAACTATTTATATATGCACCCCGAACACACACCACACTGGTTAACAACAGGAAAAACAATGCTCTTACTTAAGAGTGAACCTGCAAGCTGCCCTAAAAATTATAGACCAATAACTTGTCTTCTGACAACATACAAACTATACACGGGAATTGACGCTGACAAGAGTTTATAGTCATTTCGAAGAAAACTCAATTATGGCAGAAGAACAAAAAGGCAATAAAAGAAAGTCATATGGAACAAAGGACCATTTGTTGTTAAACAAAGTTATAGTGGAGAATTGTAAGAAGGGGAAGAACCTAAGTATGGCATGGACTGACTACAAAAAAGCATCTGATAGTATCCCACATAAATGGATAAAAGAGTGCTTAAACATGTATAAGATGCACCCTACACTGATTGATTACATTACAGTAAACATGAAACAGTGGCATACCACTTCACAATTAAGCCATGATAAAGGACAGATTATTATCCCAGGGATAAAAATTCAAAGGGGGATATTCCAGGGTGACTCTCTATCACCCTTGTTATTCTGCCTTGCCATTAAGCTGCTTACTTAGCCCTAGGCCATGGCTACAATTTGGCTTCTAGAAAACAACAAAGTCTAATGACCTCTCATCTTCTCTTTGTTGATGATTTAAAATTGTATAGCTCATCAGATGAGGAACTGAAAGCACAGATGCAGGCTGTCAAAACTTTTTCAGATGATATCGGAATGTCATTTGGTCTTGATAAATGTGCAAAAGCAACCTTTAAAAAAGATAAACTGCAGCACCAGGAAAACATCAGTTTGGGACAAGAATGTGATATAAAAGAACTTGAGCAAGAGGGGGTGTATAAATACTTGGGAATTGATGAAGGATGAGCAATAAAACATGAACAAATGCAAATAAGGCTTAGTAAGGAGTACTTTAGAAGACTTTAATTAATCCTGAAAACAGCACTGACACCTAGGAACAAGATCCAAGCTGTAAATAAATTTGCTCTTCCTGTCCTAACTTATAGTTTTGGAGTGATTCACTGGCCCCAAAAAGTGTTGGAGAGACTGGATATCAAAACAAGAAGAATGCTTCATGCTCACCAAATGATTTATAAAAATCAGTGTATACCAAGATTATATATCCCCCGTTCTGAAGGAGGGATGGGCCTCCTTGAAATTGATTACATGTATAGATCTGTAATCGTGGGACTCCACACACATCTACTGACCTCACAAGATCCAAACGTGTTGAAAGTTTTGAAACATGAGGAGAATAAATCTAAGATGACATCACTGCTTAATTTAGCAGAAGCATATCGACGTCAAGCAGGAATGGAAATCAAACCAGAAGTGGATAAAAACCAGGCCGCAACTGAATGTGCTAAAAAATAAAAGAAAGAATATAGGTTGAAGGATCAGATGAGAAGGCAAGAAATGTGGAAAAAACAAATATAGTTGCAAGTATAAAAAACTTCTGGAAGAGCCTCATGTTGATCAAGAACGAACGCAGGAATGGTTAAGGAGAGGTGAATTTACATCAAGAAATGAAAGGTTAATATTGGCAGCCCAAGATAGTGGGCTGCATACACGCAGATTTACTAAGTCCATTGAACATGTGGGAGAAACAGACACATGTAGGTTTTGTGGAACAGAGTTGTAAGCAGTTACACACCTTATTGCTGGTTGCAAAGCTCTAATGGCAAAGGGACTGTATACTGAAAGGCATAATAATGTGGCAAGATTGTTACACTGGAGATTGTGCAAACATTATGGTATCGAAGTGGCTGAAAAACATTAGAAACATGAGCCACAGAGAATCAAAGAAAATGATGAAGTTTACATCACATGGGATCACCCAATACCAACAATCCAAAAGATAGATGCTAGAAAAATGGACATAGTGATCCAAGAAAAGAAGACAAAAGTAGCATTGATCATTGAAATTGCCACACCTAGTGACTATAGTGTCTTGCGTACAGAGAGACACAAAGTCATAAAATACCTTGATCTGCAGGCAGAAACGAGAGCCATGTGGAAGAAAGATACCCAGACAGTTCCAATAGTAGTAGGATCAACTGGTCTTATAAAAAATAATTTACAATCATATTTAGATATGTTACCAATTCATGTAACACCGTATGAATTGCAGAAGGAGTCATTGCTGGGCACACTGCGGGTACTGCAAAGAGCACTTTTGGCTAACATCAAAGAGTGAAATAATACTAATTTCATGAACTTTAATTATACTCTGACTTAGGAATGGGGTCCATTCCAGTCATGCTATTAGAAACCCAAAAGACTTGGAGAAATCAAAAAAAAAAGTGGGGGAAAGCCTAGAGAACCTAGAAGATACTGAAGAGTGGACAGACCTCGCAGGGGAGACTGACTTTTCTCATCTCGGCATATGACTCTGAGACCTCGGATATGAAGCCTTTAGACCCAGACCGAAGGTGAACTCTGGGGAAAAAAAAAAAAAACAACCTCGGAAGAATCCAATGACACCCTAAGAGCCATGGTTATCAGATATGAAGTAGGTTGGATCCAAGAAGGCATAACATCAGGACTAAATAACACCAGCTCTGAGGCACTCTTCTGATCCAAAGGAGACCTGACCTTCCTCGGATCTGATTGTAATGGATCCATTAATTTTTTCTTCTTCTCAGGAACTGAAGTAGATGCCCTAGAGGAGGCTGGAAGGGCCCGTTTCTTAGTTCCTTTGAGCCTCCAGGCTTCATAGAATCTTGGCTAAATGAAGGTAGAAGTCCTTTCAAAATTAACTTATTGTGGTGATCCACTAAAGCTCAGGGGTTAAAGGCCACACACACTTTGCATTTCTGCTCCAAATGAGCAGCACCCAAGCAGTACACACAATTGTCATGAGAATCTGAATACGGGATTTTGTGCCTGCAAGAGAGGAATCTTTTAAAACCGGTGGGCTTGTCCACCATCTAGCACAACACAGCACACACAGACACAGTGGAATAGCAAAATCATGCACACAACAGTAGCTACTGAGAGAAACAGCAGTAAACAAAAAATACCAGGAAAGTTAAAAGTTTATATATATATATATATATATATATATATATATATATATATATATATATATATATAGTTGGCGAGGAGGAAGGGATGTAGGCCTATGGCCATATGGGACAGAAAAGCAAGGGAAGCAGAGAAAACACAGCCCTAACACTAACGAACTCTGAAGAATGTGAGGAGAGGAATAGAAAAAGGATTAGAACAGACTCGGAGTAGAAATAAGGACAAAAAGTAGCAAACAGACAGAGAAAAATAACACTTACCTGGAGCAGTAGCTCGGGATCAGCTAAATCAAGTCTATCCAGGAAGGTGATAAATGAGATCTGAGGAGTTGGGGGAGATGCAGAGCATTATGGGAGTGGGAGGAGCTTGACATTAGTAGCATCTGTCTTTTGGAATGGCTGGTTCAGGTATGATATTGGATCCAAGGACCCAGTGGTGAGGAATAATGAAATGGACAACATCAGATCTGCTATTCGGCATTCCTAAAGAGCTTTGCTCTATCAAGGCAGTACCTGAGCTGCCTGTGTGTATCCAAGGTATGTAGAATCTTTTCTCCCTTCTTTTTTGGAACAGGACAGAACACTGGGAGATTGACAGCTTGATTTATGGGAGAAAAATTTCAGCATAAATGATGGATTAGTATGGAGCATAACCCTGTCCTTGTGAAAGATCAGACATGGTCGGCCCACCATGACAGCTTGCAGCTCAGAGACTCACCTTGCACATGTCACAGCAATGAGTAAAATAGTCTTCCATGTAATGAACTGTAAATTCTGAGAGGCAGGTTCAAAAGGAGGTAAGGTCAGTTTTTCAAGAACAAAGTTGAGATCTGAGGGAGAAGAAATTTGTTTTTGAGGGGGTCTTGTGTGCAATACTTTCACAAACTCTTTGACCAAAAAAAGAGACGAACATGGGGGGCCAATGTGCAGACAAACTGAGATGGCTTTAAGATCCACTTTGATAGAAACAAATGACAGACCATCACCAAATGGCTCACACAAATATTTCAAAAGCAGAGGGGTCAAAACCCCTTTTGTTACTGGCTAGACACTACCTAGAAAACATCTACATGGAACAAATGCCTAACTGGTATCAAAACAATCACCCAGACTGTCAGTTACAGTTGTTCTAAGCTGAGGTGTACCATTTACCCCTGATGCTGTGTAAGCAGATCCAGTCTGTAAGGAAGCTTACGTAAGTGACCTTGGCCAATTTCATTAAAAGGGAGGACCAACTTTGTCTGGGCCAAAACAGGCTCACCACAATGATCTTTGGTAATTATTTCTGAATCTTTAGAAGTACCTTGGAAATCACTGGAAGGGGTGGAAATGCATACAGGAACATTCCTGACCATGAGAATGATAAAGTATCTGTCTTCCAAGCATGGCTGCATGGATGTTTTGAACAGATTTTTTTTAGTTGTTTGCTTTGCAAGAAGGTTAGCATATCTACTTGAGGTGTTCCCCACATCTAAATCGACTCTTGGAAGACCTCTATGTGTAGCTTCCTCTTGTGAGGTCTGTACAGGATCAGCTCAGTCTGTCTACTATTGTGTTTTGCTCTGATGTAATGTACAAAGCTTGAAAAGTACGAAAAAGCTGCAATGCTAGCTACCAGGTCATTATTGCCAACCAGCAGAGAGAGTATGACCTTGTACCCCCTCTGCCTGTTCAGGTAAGAGGACCAAGAGTCTATAAGTGGTAAAAAACTTTTAAAGCATGAATTACTGCCAAAATCCCTTTTACATTTATGTGCTTTGGGATGTCCTGGGGACCCCACAAGCCTTTCACTTGAACTCCCATGGATATTGCTCCCTACACAAAATCTGAAGAGTTTGTCAGGACAGTTTGGATTGGGGTCTGAAGAGACAGAGGGAGTCCTGGACTCAGAGAAAGCTGATCCCTCCACCACTGCAGTTCCCCGTTTTCCAAAACCCAGTACCAGTACCTGAAAATCCAAGGGGTGAAGGCACTCAGTCTCAAATGTAGTCTGGCTAGTTGTATCATGAGGATCATTTAAGCCATGAGGCCCAGAATTTTTAGGAACTCTCCTACTGAGGCCACATCTAGAAAACAGAATTTCAAGAAAATGCCCCGATAAGTCATAACTTTGTCTTTTGGCCGGAAGGCTACTTTTCACTGTGTCTATCCATCACCACAGGGAAATAATTCTCTGAGAGGGTGTGAGGAATGACTTCTGAAGCTACAATTTGAAGCCCAGGTGGGAAAGGAGGGATGCAACCTTGTCCAAGGACTCCAAGCACTTGGGTACAGAATCAGCACAAATCAGCAAGTCAACTAAACAAGGAAAAATGTGGATGCCTAGGATTCTGTAATGGGCAATCACTGGGGCCAGACACTTTCTAAACACTTGAGAGGCAACAGGCAGCTCAAAGGGTATTGCAGAAAACGATAATGCAAGCTAAACGTAGCAAATCATGCACACACAAAAAAAGTCCTGAAATTGGAAATAGGAATATGAATAAGCATCAGATCTAGAGTCGCCATGAAACAGTGGCCTGGAAGCAAAGCTAGCAATGGCTGTAAGGTGAGCTTTTTTAATTTCAGTACTTTTACGAAAGTTGTTTAAAAAGGACAAATATAGGATAGGTCTCCAGGAGTGCTCCTTTTTTGGTATTAAAAAGGATTCTGAGGTAAAATCCTTTGCCTTTGTGTACTGCAGACACTGCTTCTATAACTCCATTGCAAATATGAGTCCGACTGCAGATTATCTGTCCCTAAATAATACACACACTTACTGTGCTCGTCGGATCTGGGGATCTTATGCCCACATTCCGAGCAGTGCTTGAAACCTGTAGGCTTACCCAACATGGTATAAGAGAATTTTTTTTTTAAACTGACTACAGATTCAACACTAACAACATAGCAATACCACACAACAAAAACACAGCAAATATACTAACTACCAATAACAAAACGCCTGAGAATAACTTTTTTTAACTGACTCTAAATGGAATAAAAAAAAAAAGGAAAATGTAAGGCAGGAATGCCAACCATGTGGAGGTAGAAGCAGGAAGGAAGGGCAAACACACAGATTAGTCCCTAATGCCTGCAAAACATGAAATGGAGGGGAGGAGACTAAAGCACATAAGCCAAGAAATAACAATAAGAATGAGCAAGTATAAGAAGACAAAAAAGTACTACACTTAACGTCACCCAAGTAGAGACCAGCAATCTGCGTTGTACTTGCTATGTGGCAAACGAGATCTGAGGAAGCTACAGAGATGGTGGAGCATTAAAAGGTAGAGGGAGAGGCTCAAGAGTAGGATCCAAGTCTAAGAAATGCAGCCAAGTTGGATCCGTAACCCAACAGTGAGGAAGAATGAAAAGGACATCAGATCTTGTCTTTATACCACTTTCATTCAGACATAATTATAATTTCCTTTATACTGCTCATTTGTTTTTTCCACCTTTCCTTTGTATTATGCTTTGTAATTCTCTGTGTTACGAAATTAATCTCTTCCACCTCCACAGACTCTCTTTTCCCTGTCTCCATGTCTTCTGTTTGTACAAACATATCACAAGGATTCTAGAAGCCTTACTTTTACCACCACTTCCTTCCTTGTTTTTCAATTACCTTAAGTTTCACAACTACTACTACTCTTACTTTTTTTATCCCCATTTATCTGTTTCTCAGTGCCCCTGTATTTGTTTTTCTCTTCCTCCTTCTACTGTATTCCATTTGCACACTCAAAAGTGCATGTTCATCTTAGCCATATTTTTACATACTTTACATCTTTTTTTTGTTTGTTTTATCTCATTCCCAACAATTCACAATGTTTGTGTTTTGTCTCCACTGCCTGCTTAGCATTATCTCCATCCCAATGTCTATCCATTTCACATCACTGGAGCAGCACTGACCAGAAAATGACCCTACACTCCTCTCTCTCAGAAGCCTGTTTAAAGGTCTTGTCTCCAGTTACCTTACAGACTGTTCGACCTGAACTGAGGGCCATATTATTTCCACTTTCACTTAAAGTGGATTTCAGGAAAACCAATCTCTTAATAAAATGTGTGTCCTTTTAGAACGGTGAGCCTATTTAAAAATCTTTATATTGGTAAATTTATACAAAAGGTGATTTACATGAACTTTCCCCTTTTATAAAGGACTATGATCATCTGATTTTTAGGCTGGATTTTGGACTCACCACAGCCATTAACCGGGTAGTGAATGCCAGCCTAATGGTGATAGGTTAATAGTTTTGTTGCCCTCCTTGATCTTTTTGCAGCTCTGATATACTAGTTCACAGTAAGCTGCTAAACCAACCAGTTACTCTGTGGTCTGTATATCTTTCTCATGCCTAGCATTCTTGATTGGATCCATTTGTCTTAAGACATTCAGGACATACCCAGAGGGGTGGTGTCTTCCCCCTCCTCACCATAATTGTTGCTTTCTGGACTGTTGCGAGTTCTTGCAACACATGGATAACTTTTGAAAGGGAAAGGCTTCTTTGTCATGGTTTTCCCGAAGAAATAAAGCTATACCTCACTTTTCCTCAGGAGTATATGGTGGTTATCACATTCCTTTTTGAATATCTGGACTGCAGCCATTGTCAGATGAAAAATAATCAAAAGAACCTCAATATTAACAAGAATAAAGTCTTAGCTGTTCATGTTACCTTAAGGGATTCCACAACTTCTCCTTTGAACCTATTTATTACTTACAGAAGTGGTGAAGCCACGTTTGTGTCCAGGATGTATAATCTTGAGATGATCCTGTCCATGTTACCTGACTGGCAATACATCTGTGAAAAGTCTCTCAAATTTTGGTGTTAGTACTTCTAGTCTGCTTAAGTTGGGCCTCACACTACGAGTTTGCTCTCCACTTAGCAACTCCAAGACTGTTAGCGGTTTTCAGGCTACAGCTGGAAGCTTTTGGCAGCTGATTATTTGCATATCAGGTGCAGTAACTTTGTAACTTACTATCACAGTGTCTTTCAGAGAGTTCCACAAAAGATGGATTTAAGTGATCCCTATATAAATTACTGAGCTGGTACATTATGATAGCACTGAGTTTTTATGTCTTCATGTATGTATCATAGTTAACATTTTAATTACTTGCATTGTACTCTCTTTTAGTATTTTATTTGCAAATTATTTCATGTATTAATGGTCTGTGTTGTGCTTAGTTTTTTAAGCAAGAAAAGGGGGACCCTCCTACACACATTTATTATTTATGTACTTACTATTTGTTCACTAAGTAAGTGGACTAGTCTACTGACCCTTTTCAGCCACATGCCAATTTCAAAGAACTGGAAACATATTAGGGTCTTTCAATCAAAAATATTCCATGCAAAATGGGTGCATAACAATTCAGAACATTGTAAAACTGAGTGCAGATAAAGTAACATTAAACAATCCAGTTAGAGTGCATTGAAAAAGAAAGATATACACAAATGCAAGCTGAGATGTGCATAAAATACAGTGCAATCATACATATGTTCATGCAAAATTCCACATTAAAAGGATGAAAAAAGTTTAGTAAATGTTTTGGAGTATTCATGAAAGTCTGACCCAGACTCTACCACAACTTGCTGCATGGGAAAGGTTAGTTTGCTTTTGCTTTCTGGTATTTTGCATTACTTTATTGCCTTATTTTATTTTGTATATTATGATTTGTTTTCTTTACACTGTGTCTTACTTGCATTATGCTTTAAATTGCATATTTAAACAAGGAAAGAAACTACAGCTGTGTGTATTGTGAGTCACAAAGAAATTAAGGTTTTCTCCAGCCTCCCACCTTGATGCTGTTGTGTTTTTAAACTCAACTGTCTTTCTAGTTGCCTGCCCCTTATATTAATTTGACCAAATATCTCCTTCCCTCTCTTTGGCTGTTGTGAGTAGGTGCAAAATTATTTATTTACTTAACATTTGTTTACTGGGAATGGCTGACTTGGAAAGACTCAAATTTCAGTGGAGGCCCAGGGAGAAATGCTCCAGATGCATGTCTTCATAATGCGAGAGGAAACCGAAGCACCCAGAAGAAACCCACACAAATGCATGGAGGACATGCAAACTCAAGAGTGTAAAATCACTCTTTTTCAGCTATTTACACTTACTGGCCATTCCACTGTATTACATAGAAGCAGAATACAAAGTGCCCACTCCCTTCCAATCTATCTTGCTGTTTTAGTGTCTTTCCACTTAGATAGCTAAAGTGTTGTAACCCCCTCTTTTATGTCTGACTGCTTAATGAACACTGCAGCGCTTGGCATATTAACCCATTCTCCACCTTACCTTACCTTTAAAATCTGCAACATCTACTCCAAAACCACCAATTATTGGAGAGCCCACATTCTCTCTCTCAGTAGTCATCTTGGGATTAGTGCTTCTGTTTTGCTGGGTGAGAAAAGATGCACAGTGACCTTACTTCCTGAAGACTGCTGATCACCAGAAAGCCCAATAACTGTTTCATAAGTGCCAGCTTGAAATTTGTGCTTACATTTTGTTCTTGGTGGGAGAAGGAGCAGAGTGCATTTATTCAGGATTATTTCTGGTTGGGCAATGAGTATCTGTGTTTAATATCCCTGATTTGTCTGGTTGCTATTCAAGGCATCTACCAGTAAAAGGCTACAACAAGACTACAGACTCTTGCATCATCTGGGGCAAGACTGTGGCCTGCTTCTCATCTTGGAATTGGTGCTATGTTTTGCTTCTAGAGAGAGATGAAGCAAAGGAGCATTGTGTATCCCAACAGAGTGAAGCAGCGGCGAGACCAATACTAGTAGTAGCCAGGCAGTAGCCATTCACATCACTCCCCTCTTTTCATCATTCTTGACAAACAAGTTCTTTGTTTTCAGTAAGTACTGCTTGATTTATTTCTAACTTCAGAATATCTGCCTTAATACCTCATCCATAAATCATCAGGATCTACTTATTAGACTCCCCTCAAGTGTTTGACAAAGACTTGTATAGACTGACACCTTGAGTGACATTTTTCCTGTAAAAGCACAACTGAAATTTCACTAATTCCTAGTTGTACACAGGGCAGCTAGTTTGCAGTGACAAGCACTGCCCCCACAGTTAGAAAAAGGATACTTCCTGACATTGCTTTATAGTTTCACTCCAGACATCTAATCAATAAAAAGGAGTATGTTACCATGGATATGAATTTTCTCGCCATCTCCGTTACCAGCTTGATGAATATGGGCATCCTGAGGTAATGTAGAAATTGCCTCATGTTTACTGACAACCAGTTAACTCTCAAACAAACTATGTTATGTGAGAAATGTATTTACACAGTCACTGGAGGCAAAGCTCTCACATAAAACTACTCCTAATGTCAATAAGGTTGTCTATACTACACATGCCTCCCCCACCACATACAATTCAAAGCAGACATATAGAACCAGAAATGCTGAGGCACTTAAATGTAACCTTCCTAAACCCCAAAAACCTCCTAGACAAAGTACACATGTCAAATACTCTCAGGGCAGCCCTGAATGCATTCTTTCAAAACACCACCCACATCAACACATACAGCCACATCTCATGGAGCCTCTATTTCTAAGCACATAAGGCAAGCCACCACACAATCCAACATTCTGGTCAATGGAGACTCCATTGTGAGACACACTGATGTCACTCTCACCAGGATGAGTAAGGAGAAAGTCACAGTCAGCTGCTTATCAGGGGCTAGGATCCATCACATTATGCACACAGTCAGGCCATTGGACCACAAGTACCAGTATGACTCAGTTATAGTCCATGTGAGTTTAAATGACCAGAGACGTACCTCACTACACTATATGAAGAGAGACATCACGGAGCTCTCAGAATGTGTGTCGCGGGCTGGTATGAGCCTAGCATTAAGCAGCATTTTACCTTCTCCAAGGATGATGCAACAATATGAACAAAAGATGACTGATTTGAATTGGCTT
The DNA here is from genome assembly GCF_019279795.1 of Protopterus annectens. Lineage (NCBI taxonomy): Eukaryota > Metazoa > Chordata > Ceratodontiformes > Protopteridae > Protopterus > Protopterus annectens. The sequence goes on from NC_056732.1 coordinate 1,109,438,813, forward strand.
AGTTTCCGGCACCATTCTAAGGGGATGCAATATTTGTCAACATGAAAAGAGATGGTCAACAAACCATGCTGCTTTGCCAGAGATGGTTTGTACCTCTCCCCTCTAGGCTTTTCAATATTAGCTAAAACATTGTCTTCCCCCACAGTGCCTTTTTAGGCAATGGCAAACAAAGTTTTTTTGACATAGCAAATCAAATCCAAGAAAATCTAAAGGTATTACTCTTCAGTGTCAAGATTCTAAACAAAAAAAAAACTCCACTCCCTAGAAACTCTCTTCACCCTAGAGAATGCCAACATCTGTGTGGACAATGAAACATGGTTTAAAGCCACAGACAGCATACTGACAGTGTAAGGTTATAATACTTTCCACACATTTAAACCAGCTACTATACAGACAAGGACTAAAGGTGGAGGTGTCTCAATTTACATAAAAAAATAAATATACCTCAAGGCTGGACAATGCACTTGAGCTTCCTCATGTTAAAATCACCATAGGCAAAATCCAGTACCACTTCCATGCAAGCTATAGGTCCCACACCATGTATTTAAACTTACAGAAAACACACACCATCCATCCCACCACCATATACATGGGTGACTTTAATTACCCTACTATTAACTGTGAATCCTATATGACACCAAACATTCAGGCACAGAGATCCTGGATTTTGTAAACACAAACTTCTTGGACCAGACTGTCAATACACCAACCAGGGGTGCAACCATAGTGGATCTGGTCCTCACTAATATGGGAGAGCTATGCACACCCCCTAGTGTAATGTCTTCTATGGTAAGGCCAGACCACAAAATGGTCTCCTTTGAAGTAATAATAAAACCTGGAACCCCAGCTAACCCTGGAATATTCTGGAACTACTCTAAGGCTAACTTCCTGCTATTAAGAGATAACCTGGCAACATTTCAAGCCTCCATAAACCCCAAGAACACTGCTGCCTATGCAGAACTATTCACAGAATCCCTATATAAGCATGTTAACAGCTGCACAGAGGCAGCTGTACCCACCAGGACGTACATAACTAACACAAAAAAACCCACCCTGGTGGAATCACAAAATCAATACACTGCATAACATAAGGAAGAAAATCATGGCAAAAATTAGGCGGAACAGCACCTAGCAGGATAAAAGCACTCTCATCAAACTAAACAACTCAGAAGACAGAGTCTGCCAAAGCCAAACCTGAGGTATATTTGGCCTCCCAGGAAAAGGACAACCAAAAGGTATTCTTTAGCTATGTCTACAAACTCAAAGGTAATACACAATTGTGTAGTGCGCTCATTGTAAATGGAGCCACCTATACTGATCCAGATGATGTAGCAAACCTACTGGCCGACAAATTTAGCTCCAACTTTACCCCTCTCTCCTCCTCAACCTTCCCTCAGGAAATTCCATAAAATTGAACCCCCCCTCCCTGCCGCTACCACTAGGGAACAGGTCCTTAATGTTCTCTCGAAGGCCAAGAACACTGAATCAACGGGTCCAGACAATATCCCAGGATGCCTTCTAAATAGCTTGAAACAAAACCTATCAGGCCCTCTGGAATTGCTATTTAACTCTAGCCTCCAAACAGGCTTTGTGCCTCATGAATGGAGAACAGCAATAGTCATTCCACTGCACAAAGGTCGGCCGTCTATAGACCCTGGAAACTATAGACTTATAAGTCTCCTTACTCTCATATGCAAAGCCATGAAATGACTTATCATGGAAATGATAAATAATATAGGAAACCTCCAGACACTGGACCCAACCCAATTTGATTTCATCAAACGCAGATCATGCCTACTTAATCTAGTGGACTTACTTGAGAAAGTCACCAAAGCAATGGATGAGGGCAAAATGGTTCACACTGTTTACCTTGACCTGGCTAAGGCATTAGACATAATACCCCACTCGGGCATTGTTGACAAACTTAAGAAGTTAGGTACAAACCCTTATGCCACCTGGTGAACAGCCAACTGGCTCACAGACAGGACCTAGGAAGAACTGTGGAGTCTCTCTCTACAACAAGGCCAGTCACAAGTGTAGTGCCTCAGGGATCGGTCATGCATGGCTAGACTTAAAAGGCCCTTGAGTCGCTAGCCTAGTAAACACCTATGAACCTAATCATTGCTATGGTAACAGCTGTAGAAAGATTCAGTAAAGAGATGCTCTGAGTACATCTTTGAATCTTTTAATGGTTTCTAGATTGTTGTTGTCTGTAGGCAGGTGGTTTCAGGTAACAGGTCACAATGTAGGGAATGCTCTCTCACCTTTAGCAGTTTTAAATGCAGAGCATACTATAGTGAAACTGTTGTCCTGTGTACGTCTGAGTACATAAGGGTAGTCTTGTAAAGGTAGTTTAACTCTTAAATGGGGTAAGTGACCACATTGTAGCACATTGTAAATTAGAATACAGAAGAAAAGTGTTCCTATGCAGCAGTGAAAGTCATTCGGAACTTTTTAGCAAATTGCAATGTGTATCTGGGGGGGGTCTGCTAATAGAATTAATCTGCAGATTTTATTCTCAGCAGTCTGTATTCTGTGAGCATTGTGGGCTGAATGCATAACGAGTAAGGGAAGGCCATATTCACGTTTAGGTATTAAAATATTTTTAGCAATGGCTCTGAGAGTAGCAGATAAACAGAGGTGACAGGTGACATCTTGTAAGAGCTTTAACTGAGCAAGAACTTTATTAGTTACAAAATCTGTGTGTGTGTGTGGTAACGGAAAGGGTAGGGTTGAGTATTAGGCCTTGGTACTTCTGTTCAGTGACATTAGGTAATCTGTTCCCAACAAGATCTATACATCATGTTCACAGACACACACACAAATTTATAATACCTTATGGGGCTGTGTTCCAGCCTCACTACTATCAAGGCTCACAAGCATCCTCCCTCTCAGTGACCTTCAAATTCCTTTTCCTAGAATTTCTATGGAGCTTGCAAGTTTGAAGGAAGTAGTCGTATCTGCTACCAATGAACCTCCTAAACAGCCTTAATTTAGACAAAGAAATGGATAGACAGTTCTGAGAAAATCAGCATTCACAAACTACTGCTTCTTAAAACTTATACAAAAATCAGGCTAGAAATTACAGTCTACTCAATAACAGAACTTCCTGGCAGCGGGAAAAGTGAAGGAACTAAACTGTAAAGGTAACAGTCTCAAAAATGAAATGAAAGTAGATCGGGGGACTTGACTTTAATAAGACCTGGTTGTTAGACTTTTCATCTTTACTGCAAGAAATCTGGAGTCTTGCAGTTTAGCAAACAGGATTAAGGCCATGAGTTGCAAGAGCTTCATACAGAGTATGAATTCCTCACTCTTTTTTTTTTTTTTTAGTAAAAAGTCACAACCAGAAAGTACTCCCTCATCGCCCTTGAAAAGTCAGGCATGTTGGATTTACCTAATTAACGAACTAAACAAATCACCAGTAAAATATTATACATATCATAGTTATTTAACAGAGTGGCTGGTAGCTCATCTTTCTTGGACATAAGCAATGGCCGTGAAAGATGCTGACCAGTGGGCCAAAAGCCTCATTCCTTCTAAAGGTAATTAATAACAGAAGAACTGAACCACCTCTGCTGCACAACTGAAGACAGATACAAATCTTGTTATCCTACACTTGGATGAGTTAAAATGCACAAGGGCTAAACTCATCAAGTTCACCTCCCCAAGGAAATCACTCCCGATGTAACTTCTATTTCTGTGGCAGCAGTTATATCATTTATAAAAACATTTCTCTTTTCCCAGAGGCCATATGAATGTATAGTTAAATATGCATGGGGGGCAGTTTTTTGTGGTTTTGTCAACTTGAAGCTTCAGCTGATGTGCTGGTTCTTCTGGCTGAACCTTCTAATTTAAATTAAACAAAACTGAAGGAAGCAACAACTTTTTTTTAGTGCTAAAGGAAAAGTTATTCTGACTGAAATTTCCTATGCTTTTTACTACCCACTTAACCTTAAAATAACTTATGAAGAACATTGTTTCCTCTTATGTCCAGAATACTTCCAAATTTTTGAAAGCTGCGACAGGTTACTATCAGTCATCCAGGGTTAATGCTGAAAAGAAGTACTTGTGCATAGTCAGCAACCTCAATTAAATACAAATTTAACATGTTGAAGCTTTAGTGCCTATAAGTGTACATATATTTTTAAAGTATACTTTCAAAGTGTATTCTTATAATATATATATATATTCCTTACAAAAATATGTTTTATACAGTTTTTTAAGTTATTATGTTTTAAACAACTCCATCACTTTAACCCACAATTGATGTATTAAACACGTGGGCTTTCAGTGATGAGAGTATAAATTGCAAATTGTTTTGATACTTAATTGTCTGAAGAAGTTGCTCACATTGCGAGCAACGAAAAGCGCTTAACATTTATTAGTGAATAAACTTCTCTTGCCCTCAGTTCGTGAGTCGTTGGATACTCTTTTTTGTAAACGTGGTTTGTCTCTTACTTGGTTTGTTTTAGTTCGTTCATGGCATCCAACGAGCAGAGCGAGGACGAGGAAGTAATTCTTTCTTCTTTGAGTACTGTAACAAGAAAACCTTCCAATGATGATGATGTTAACCTAACGGCCCTTATCTTGGCTTTAACGAATAGGGTCGATAGGCTTTCTGCACGCCTTGATTCCCAACTTAGCGTAATAAACTGTAACAACTCGCAAGTACGTGAAACGGACAATTTATCGGATTCCATTCCGCTTGGACAACGGACACCTACAACCTCTATTACTACATCAGTGCTGCAGACAACAAACAACACTTTAAATTTGCCGCCAGCCACTAACCCTCATGGACAGCCGTTGGAGTTAAACGGAAACAACGAGCAGAACAACCGGCTTTCAGTAACTGACAGGAATGGCTCTAATACGGCTTTTACAACCCTCCTGAATGGAAGGAACAACTTTAATAGCGTTGGGGAGCTTATCGGAGTTCCTGCACTTAAAGAATGGATCGCCAACACTAATAACATCACTTTCAATCAAAGAGGTGACACGGAGCAACCGGCTCCCAACGCGGACATGGAAGAGGTTAGTCATAATACACTTTCTAGTACTTTAAAAATGCTAGACTCTAAGCTTTTAAAAATAAAAAAGCTACAACTTGAAGTCAATTATTTTGAAGAATGCTGTAGGTTACGTATAGTCCCTAAGGGGCTAAGGCATTCTTCTTATCCAACTGGACTGGTGGCAAATTCTGACTTTCATTTAGAATTAAATAAGCTCTTCAATGAACAAGGGCTTGCACTCATGGAGTGCATCACTAAACATTACAGACTGCAGATTGTTAAACTTTCTAGGGATGTGGAAGAAATTAACGGCTCTATTATTAACCACAAAGACTTTCTGAGATATAGATTTGACTACGACAGAATGTTTACATCTATCGAGCAACATCTAAACAAGTTAAAAGCCACTAAGATTAAAAAAATTAGTAGACAGGTTTGCTTACGACAACGGAAAAGCATTTCCAAACCCACCGGGATCACAGACTACCTTTACTGATATTAAAACAAATGGCCCAGAAACACTGGATTCATTTATTCAGGATCAAGACACTAGCCTTGACTGTGATACATATAACTCCAGGAACAGACAAAACAGGAATAACAACACCTGGGCTGGTAGGCTAAGAAATGGACGTCAAGTTAATTACACTAGAGGACAACAGGGCGACCAAACTGTTTATATTGCATCTAATGACCAGTACCAGGACAACCCGAGTTCGGGTGCCATTCCTAAAAGACATTTTGCTAACAACTATAATACTAATAACCAGCAAAATCAGCAGCAAAAAAACAAATATGGTCCATTCACCAAACCAAAGAGATAGACCAAGGGGCGACTAAACCTACAGTCATTAAGAACATGGCAGGGGACTTCTCGGTCTACAATTTTTCATGTGTGGACATTGAACCTTCTTTGGCAGAACTGTTTTCTAGGGGACTTACTTTTGTCCCTAGTTCCCGAATGGACTTAGTACAATCTATTAAAGACCTTAAATTGTTTGTAAGGAAACTTAACCTCAGTATACTGTTAGGCGACTCACCAGTCCTACAAGAGCCACTCAAAGTAGTTAGTGAATACAACCCAGTTTTACACCCTACTCTGTCTACTTTTGAACAAACAATGGAATTGGATTTGCGTAGTATACATAACAGTTCATATAATGGTATTTATAAGAAACCAAAACATTTCAAGAATATAAGTGAAGATGAGAAAACAGCCCTGGCCACATTTAAAACACTTAATATCAGAGCTATCAAGCCCGACAAAGGTGGAGGGCTGACATTATTTGATAACTACGATTATATAGACAGAGTAGAAAAAATATTAGCAAAAGACACATACAAAGAAGTATCTCTAAATGAGGTTAACACTGCCTACAGAATGATCAAAGGTTATTACAGTGACCTGTTTATGGATGGATATATTGATATACACAGTTATCAGTATATTACTATTAACTGGCCAAAAATCCCTGTTATGTTTGCAACACCAAAAATACATAAAAATGTTGTAGATCCACCGTTTAGACCATTAATAAATGGACGGGACTCAATTACATATGGGTCAGCTAAACTGGTAGACAACATTCTTAAAAAATACCTCGCGACTGAAGTTCAAGTATGCAAAGACTCCTGGTCTTTTTTGAAGAACCTAGACAACATCATATATAGAGAAGACTACAATTTTGTTACTATAGACGTCATTGACTTATATACGTCAATCCCTCACTTAGAAGCTATAGAATGGGTTAACCTCTTTTTAATGAAAAAAGGAGCTTCAACCAATGAAATCTTTGCAGTAACTACCTTACTTGATATAATTTTGACAAACAACTTCTTTACATTTAATGATAAACTATACTTGCAGAGATGTGGTGTTGCAATGGGATCACCCTGTGGGGCCAGTTTAGCAAACACAGTTATGGCATACTGGGAAGACCAATATATATTTAAAAACACTGAATGGGTATCTTACATTAAGTATTATACTCGCTTCCTTGACGACATCTTCATCTTATTTAGAGGCGACAATAGTATAGCAGTCAATTTTTTACACTACCTTAATAGTACAACGGAATTCTTTAAATTCACATCTAACTTCCAACATGACTCTATAGACTACTTAGATGTGAATTTATCTAAAGATTATGCTAACAACCAATATTTTTCCAAGATACATAGGAAAACAACTTTTTGTAACTCGTATCTGCATTACACTAGCCTTCATCCGATTAGCCAAAAGAAAAGTATTGTTAAAGGCCAATTAATTCAAGCAGCTCGCATGACTACTTACTTTAGCGACTTTGAGACCGAATGTGACCTTCTTACAAATTTCTTGTGTGAAAGAGGCTATCCTAGTGAATTTGTAGACGAGATAGTCCAGGAAGTGAGATATAAAAGAACTTATGGTATTATACTACCAATTTTGAACCAGCCTGATGATAGAGGAGTTGATCAAATTGTTACAGCAAACCAGGATAGTCTGTTACAAGAAGTAAATACTTCGGAGAACACAATGGAATCTAACAATGTGTTCAAGCTCAGTTTTATAACTACATATAGCTTAGATAGTGACAACATTAAAAAATTATTATTCAAAAACTGGAACCTTATCCAGCAAGACAGAAGTATTTCTCATAAACTATTTAAAGTTCCTATGACAGTATACAGAAGAGGGAACAATTTGAAAAGTATTTTAGAAGGTAACCATATAACAAAAAATTTTAGTAGGAAGAAAGGTATGACTATATGCGAAAACTGTAACATGTGTAAACACATGAACTGTGGAGAACAGATAGCAATTAATAATATAAAATACCAAGTGAAATATAAAATGAATTGCCATTCTAAACTTATAGTGTATGTGGCTTCTTGTACATTATGTACAGCTTTCTATATTGGAAAAACTGAGAGACACTTTAAAGAAAGAGTACATGAACACACATATGCTATACAAAATAGAAAAGTAGACAATGCGTTGGTAAAACATATTTTTAGCAAAGCCAGGCCACAATTTTAAATTCATGGCATTAGACCAGATCCAGACTAACATCAGAGGTGGCCCCTATAACTTGTTATTAGAAGAAAGAGAACTACTTTGGCAATGGCGTACCAACGCATTTGTTTACCCAGGTCTAAATGACCACTGTAACATCAGTTGCTTACTAAAACTCAGGAGTTTGAATAGGAAATAACTAATTAACATTCACACTTCTTAGAATGGCTACATTCTCCCTACTAGATACTAAACTACACTATAGTATAAGCTCCTATGGAGTATATTTCAATAGTTCCTTATATTATTATATTATTATTTTATTACTTTTATTATACTTTATAACTGATAAAGGTTAATATAATAAAATGGAAAATACACATATAATATAACAAGTAGCTAAGCAATTATAACTATGTCAGAATTGGTATTTCTACAATTTCCCCTGTTAATACTGACTAGTAGTCCTTTAAAACTAATTTTAAGTCAATGTTGAACGTATTCACATTTAAGACATATTTCATAATACATTATACATTTTTGAAACCTATTATAATAATAAATGTATTTACTATTCATTATTTAATATATAACTATTTTTTAAGACTAAGTGCTTATACTTTCGGTTTATAATGGAAATGTATAGATCAAGACTAAAACTCTACTGAGGGAATATATACACCTCTTGAAAGAGACGACTTTTGAACATTATTATAAGAGCCAAGTTGCCTTCTGCTTTTGACGTTTCTGCTTCTGTTTTTACTGACATTTGTTCAAATTTACAGCTGTTATTACAGTTACATATATATACTTAACAATATATGCAGCTAGTAGGTTTTTTGTCTTTTGCGAGTTGATCCAGTCTATTTCTTAATAGCCAAATGTTTGCTACTTAGAAAGTATTCCTAAAGTGTACATATATTTTTAAAGTATACTTTTAAAGTGTATTCTTATAATATATATATATATTCCTTACAAAAATATGTTTTATACAGTTTTTTAAGTTATTATGTTTTAAACAACTCCATCACTTTAACCCACAATTGATGTATTAAACACGTGGGCTTTCAGTGATGAGAGTATAAATTGCAAATTGTTTTGATACTTAATTGTCTGAAGAAGTTGCTCACATTGCGAGCAACGAAAAGCGCTTAACATTTATTAGTGAATAAACTTCTCTTGCCCTCAGTTCGTGAGTCGTTGGATACTCTTTTTTGTAAACGTGGTTTATCTCTTACTTGGTTTGCTTTAGTGCCTATGTTCCACCAAACATCCACTCCCTGAAATGAACATACAAGTGTCAATGAAGCAAATGCTTTGATGTGCTACTTCAACAGTTTATGCAGTAATGCTTTTAGATGTAAAGTAGCTCATGCATTGCATATAGTGCTCAAAGCTTACTACAGTAAAAGTCTTTCAGCTTTTCCCGGTTAGTGGTCGCCACAGCGGAACGGTGTTCCGCTAATTATTGGCAGTGGATTTTTACGGTGCAGAGCTGCCAGCCTGACGCCCAACCTTCAAAGAAGGTACATCCATTCACGCATGCACCTACCTGCATGTCTTTAGATGTCACCCGACAGCGGGGAGGACATGCAGACTCCACACAGAAGTCACTTCAGCCAAGAATCAAATGGGAGAACCTATTTCTGTGAGGCGACAACACTAACCTCTGCACCACCGCAGCCAGTAGAGTCTCGATTATCCGAATGTCAGCCAAAATGACAATTGTCCAAACCCAGCCTTTCAATGTTTTCAGGTATGAAAAATAATTAAGTCTGAATATGTAAATATTATACATATTTGCTTGTGCATGTTTTTTGAACATGTAGCCTGCTTGTGTGTGAAAAATATTCTTTGTTGTCCACCAGAATTGCTGAATGGTTGAAAAGTGTTATTCCTTCAATGCAGAAAAAACAAGATTTTATAAGTTTTTTATCCAGTTCAATGTACATTTGGTTATCCAAACTACCCTTGGTCCCAATTAGTTTGGATAATCGATTCTACTGTTCATATCTACCTATGTAGTCTCACACAATAACCCAAGCCATTACTATATGGGGAAGAGGAAATTCCACCACTTCACTATTCTGTGCACTGGCTCATTTGTTGAATATACTTTAGCAAAACATTGTTACAGAAGCCAGTTATTACATACCAATGTACGGCACCTCTTCAAAGAAAGGCATTGCTAGCAGTGAACACTCTGTAAAACTTTGTGACTTGCCTTTAATTCACATGGAAAAGAAATACACACACGTAGCAAACACAAAGTTCCAGTACTGGCTTGAATATTCCACTCTGTGATTAGAAACACCAAATCTGAAGCAATCATTTGGTTTCTAAAGCCCACTGAAAGGCTCAGACTGTAAGAGTTTGTCAATTGTGAAAACAGCAAAGGTAAAGAAAAAATAGCTTTTCACTGCCTTTTTTGGAAAGACAAAAATCACATGAAAGTAATGCAGACAAATATAGCAGTTCAAGTACTAAACCTCCCCATTATATTTATTTATAGCTGTGACCTACAGCTATGTATAAAAGTTGCCACAATGTAGGCAAGCAAATAGTAAGATTCTGGCAATCGACAGTGCATCACTGCACAAAACACAATTCCTATCAGATCTACAAAAACTAAATAAGAGGTTTCCTATTCCAATTTTAGCTCTCATAAACAACTGCTGCTTGAGTTTATAATCACAATGCTCTAAATACTGCTCTGTCTCCCAGCCTGGCAAGATAAACATTCCAAGCCAATCTGCTCAATGACAGTACCTCCCAGGAAGGTATCAAGTGTGCTCAGACACCACTAGCTTAAACTAGAAGTTGCTTCTAAAAAACTCATTCAGAATAAAGTATACCACTGAGTATGTAGCAGATTGATAATCATTAAAAAGCAGACTCTGGTTTTCAGAATTAACCTCCAGATTCCTACAATCTCATCTGCCAATATTTAATGAGATCTGGTAAAACAGAATACAAATGCACATTGCAAAGCTGTTATTCAGTAACCAGGAGATGAGAAATGTGTGACTCAGAAGTCCTGAAAAAAAATGGGGGTAAAGTTTCACTACATCCCACTAACTAAACTACAGCAACCTTGAAATGGCATTAAATAATGTTTAAAAGCCGTCTACCTTTTACAGGATTACTAAATACTATTTGCTGAATTAATGTTTGTATTGTACCTTTGTCATGTGCACATCAGGAAATAAATATATACCTACAGTCAACATAATGAAACTAGGCTTTCGTGCTAATCTTCACAGACAGACTGGTATAAAATTCCTAACACACAAAATGACATCTTTTAAGCCAGATACCAGCAAATAATATGTTAACAGTAAAGCACTGAACAAAATGGCCAGATAGACATCACATTTTAAATTCTAGCAGTCCAAAAAGCTTTTTACTAGCCAATGTTTTTTATGCCCTTAAGGCTTAAACTCCAATAACAAATTTGGAATTTACTCCAGGGTCACAGCTTTCAGGGTTCAAGCCTGGCCTCTGCTCACAGTCTTGTCTGGTGCTCTGCATACATTCCCTGTTTCTGTGTGGGTTTTCTCCGGAGTTCTCCACTCTCCCAAGAGCATGTTGATATACAGATGTGTGTGTTAGAGTGCAATTCCTTGCTGTATCACAGTACAGCAAAGAATCACATTAGTGAACGCTAAAAATGTTGAACATACTAAAGACTGCAAAAGGAAAGCAATTTTTACCCTTTGGTTTGGATGTTATTTGGGATTTTATCTCACTGTAATAATTGAAAATGGACTACTTCCTTAACTAACTAGCATAGTTTTTTGGGTTGATTTAAGCCAATCATCAGTGGGAGTAACTACCATCATACCAAGTGGCTGTTACCTGTGCCTTACTTTGTAAACTTGTCCGCCTTTTTAATTCTGTATTTTCAACCTCTTGCTGGGAATTGCTTTTTTTTTTACTACTACAAATTAGCGTTATCTTCTTTGCTATTCCTGCATAGTCTGGAGTGTTTTTAAAGTGATACTGGACTGCATGTTCAAACCTAGCCTATTTCTCAGTGTAGTTCTGTTAGAATGTATAATTATTTTTTTTTATTTATACTTGTTGAACTATTGTCCTACCTTTTTTCTATCTGTACACTAAAGGTTCTCTTTGTTGCTTCATTATATTCTAATACCTTTCTTCTTACCTTTTCACCCTTCTAGCAATCTAACCACTACATTGCAATAAGGGACCTGCCTGGCTTCTAAGGACCCCCTGATCCACCTCAAGCCTTGCCAAATTGGACCATCCTTTTTTGCTGCCCAGTGCTCTCACCTGTTTGTATAGAATTTACAAAGTATGTTTCTCTATTGACCCACACCGTAAGCTAATTCCATTTTTGTCTCGTAATTAAGCTTGTAAACTAATTTATCCACTGAGTCAGGAAAACCAGCAGCCAGACTTCTCTCCCTGACAAAGCTTTTTCTGATGGATTTTCCCCTCGCTACTTACCTTATTCTACCCCCACCTATTTTTCTTTCCTGGCTACCTGCAGTAATATCTATTCTGCCCACTAGGTGGCAGTGTAATTTTGCCTCATGCCCTTACTCACTCCTCATAGTTTACTAGTCTTAGTTCTCTGCATTCCTCCTCTTCTATCTCTCGGACATTCCCAGTTGCCTTCTTTTCACCTTTCTACTCCTTCTCTGCTCATAGTCTGTACTCTTCTCTTCCTCTACTAACTTTAGACTTTATTTCTTCATAATTTCCCCTCTTCACTATCCTCTCTTCTTCACCTTACCTGCTCTTCTAGCAGCTATGTACCTCCTCCACTGTCTTTCTCAAGGTGAATGGTACTCACTGATTGTCTCTGCTGAATCCTCCACTACTTGCTCTGGCCCGCTCCGTTCGCCCTCTGGACTCACCCTGCTCCCCTACCCTACCCCCAAAACTCACCCCCCCAGTGCTGTTACAGTGGAACATCCTTAGCCACACCTACAAATTTACTCTCCCTATCATCTTACACTACTACTTAACAACCACTCCCACCAACTCTCTCCTTACTCTTCTCCTCCCTACTTCTAGAGGCCAATTAACCAGCCATTCTAACTCTCTCTTCACTAATACTTCCCCTCTTAGCCACCACTTATCTATTCTACCATACTATAACTCGTAGTCTTCTCTACCTAATATTTTACATTACCCTAAACCCTATTATCTCAAATGATCTTCTTACAGAACTCTAACTATAAAAAATATCTTATTATTTCTTCATTATTATTCCTAGCTGTACCCTATACTTTAACCTACTACAAACACTTCTCCCTAGTTAATAATGTACCTCCCCACCAACAAACACTACCAACCATACATCTCAGCTCCCTCTCCCATAGCAACATAACTTCTACTTCAGCATACCTACTCCCAAGATTTCATAGATCTTCCCATGTTATTTACTTCTACAGTAAGATAAGCTTACCCAAGTACTTTAAAAGCATAAAGACCTTTATTTATTTATTTATTTATTTATTTTACATTTGTTTACCGGGCTAGTCTAACTGGATACATGTCCATTTTCAGTAGAGGCCCGGGGAGAAAAGCTCCTAGGTAATACAATGAATTTAACACAATTCTATCTATGGATATACAAGACAAATACATCTATTTACAGTGCCAATTACAGGTTATCATAGTAAAAAAAAATAACAGTGTTGAATGCAGGCATAACAAAGGATGCAGTTAAAACCCAAAATTTACAGTATAGAATACAGTCATAGCAGAAGAAAGTAATATAGCTTAGGAGTTCTAGAGATAGTAAGTAGAACTAGTTTTATAAGGAAGAAGTTTCTTAGAAGAGTAGGTGGGATGGGAAGATCAGAGTATTTAGTGACTCTTGAGCTAGTCAGGTTTAGAGCATGGGCATAGCCAGTGAGTTTTGAGATGCACTTTCAGATTGTTTTTGAAACAGGAAAGTGAGGGAAGTGTGGAGAGATCGTTTGGTAGGAGATTCCACGCTTTTCCAACTATATTAGAAAAAAGGGAGTCACCAGCCTTGTTGTTTGTTTTAGTAGTATGTGCTAGGAGTTTCTGAGAAGACCTTGAGGAATCTAGGTTTTTATAGGGAGTGATTAGTGTGGAAAGAACAGGTGTTTTGTGAGCTATAGTTAGTTGATGGTATTTAATTAGATTTTGTAGTTCAAGCCATCCTAGCTGTTTTAGATTAAGGCAGTGATGGATTCTAAATGGGTTACCTGTTGCAAATCTGGCGATGTTATTGTAGGACATTTCCAGTTTGCTGAGATTATTTTTAGATAGTTTAGTAAAAATAGGCGAGGCATATAGAAGAGGAGAGATTAGATGAGTGTATGCTATTGTGGTTCGAGCTGAAGGTAGGAGAAATGATTTTATCCTATATAGAGAGCCTAACTTTTTGTTGACAGTTTTTATAGTATTGTTTATATGGGTATCAAAGTTTAGATTATTGTCAATGGTGACTCCTAATAGTTTGGTGGTAGGTTCAGGTGATATAATAGTTTTATTGGTAGAGTTAACTGAGAAATCCAATGGGGGGATTTTCTAGTAGGAGAGAAAAGGAGGAGTTCAGTCTTTTTGGGGTTTAAGAGAAGGCATCTATGTGTGAACCATTGCTCAACTATGTTAAAGACTTGTTGGGTGAGGTAGAGAAGTTCAGAAGAGTAGGGAGCTGAGCATATCAGTGTGGAATCATCTGCATATTGTATGCATGTGGCTTGGGGGATGGCAAGGTGAAGATCATTGATGAAAATGGAAAAAAGTAGAGGTCCAAGGATGGATCCTTGGGGGACACCAAGGTTGACTGGCAAGTGAGTAGAGAGAGAGAGTTGTGCCATATTACGGCCTGTTGTCTTTTGTCAAGGTAAGACTGGAACCAATTTATGGAGGATGAATCAAGTGACAGGGATTTTAGTATTGTGATGAGAATTTGGTGATTTACCATGTCAAAAGCTTTAGACAGGTCAATAAATAGGGCAGAAGAGAGTTTGTTTAGATTGCGGTGTTTGTTGATACTATCTGTGAAGGAAAGAAGGGCAGTAGTGGTGCTATGTGAAGGTCTAAAACCATGCTAACAGTTGGCTAGTAAATTATTTTGCGTTAGATGGTGAAGTACTTGTCTGTGAATGCATTTTTCCATGATCTTTGCCAGAGGTGAGAGGAGGGCAATGGGACGATAGTTGGAGAGTTCAGTGGATTGCCCACCTTTGTGGAGTGGGATAATATGGGAAATTTTCCATGAAGTAGGGATATAGCTTTCGGTAATAGTTTTATTGATCAGGATAGATATTGGATAGACAATAGTTTTAGTGGCTAGTTGTAGGAATTCAGCAGGTAGTTGGTCTGCTGAGGGAGAGCATGGTTTCAATTTCTGAAGAAGACCTTACTAAAACATCCCACTCAGCTCCTATTAGATGGTGATATTCATCCTAATCCTGACCCAAATCAATATTTCTACAGTAACCCACAACAAGAAATATCCAATGGTATTTCTACCTCTATACAATTAGTTAACTCTCTAAGAATTGCTCAACTTAATATCCGTAGTATTAATAACAAACTTAGCAATAATGGAACTACTATTTCCCCTGATACTACTACACGTCTCCTTGGCATTACCATAGATAATAAACTCAGCTTTGACGACCATATCAACAATATTATTCAAACTGTTAATAAAAAACTAGGCTCCATGTATAGAATCAAACCCTACCTCACTCCACAAGCTAGAACCTCCATTGCCCAGACTCACCTCACTTCTACCCTATTCTATGCTTCCACTATATACACCAATCTATCAACAAACAATCTAAGCAAGCTTGAAACCAGCTATAACAACATAGCCAGATTTGCCACAGGCACCCCTTTTAGAACCCATCACTGTTATAATCTTAAACAGCTTGGATGGTCTGAACTACAAAACCATCTTCTGTATAATCAACTAGTGATCATAAAAAAAATTCTTTACCACCCAAATAATACCCCTATCCTTACTAACCTGATCTCCCCTTATAAAAATCTGGAAACACTTCGCTCAGCCAATAAGTCACTAATTTCCAATGTTAAATCTAATAATAAAGCAGGCGACTCGCTTTTTACTAATGTTGTGGGCAAAATCTGGAACCAGCTCCCTAGGACACTCACATCTCTCTCATCTACATCTCTCTTCAAAAAAAAAACTCAAAGAACATCTGAAAATTCTCTGGCTTTGTCCCTTCTCTAAACTAGACTGAACCCTACTTCCTCCCCTTATCTTTCTCATCTTGTTTTAACCCTTACTTCTGGACCTTGTCCCCTCTACAACGATTTTCCAGGCAAACCAACCATATACTAGCCAGTGCATTTTTTCTTCTCTTCTATAACCTTTCTCTTGTCTCCTTCTCTCCTTCTTTTGTCTAATATTAATATCTTCAGACCTTTGGGTGTACCTGTACTTATTTGCATCTTAAACTATGCTTTGACTCTATACCACTCTACTTAAATAGAATTTTTTTTTCTTTCCAAATAGGTTTAATTCTCCAATGTATTGCAATTTAAATACTTTCTAAGCATTGTATTTTTTCTTATTTTACCTGCTTGGAGCGTATCTCCCTGGGCCTCTACTGAAAATGGACATGTATCCAGCTAGACTAGCCCAGTCAACAAATGTAAAATAAATAAAAATAAAATAATTTTTTTGCAGGCACTGAAATATTTATGGGTATCGGGCTTGATTTTAAGTCGAGTGTTTCTAAAGTACAGCCAAACAATCCACTTATGCTACAGTGATGAGATCAAAAAAAGGGTTAAAACATGGCAGGTCTACAGGTAGTGCTGTTTGGCTTTACTGGCCTGACACTAAACATAAAGACTTAAAAAGCAAAGTCATGTTGTTTCAGAAGCCATGTATCTGAAACACTGGTACTTTAAGGAGTCATTAGCACATATTCCAATGGCCTCTAGTAAAAGAGATTTAAGGTATTATTCAGTGAAGACTCCAGCTTGACTGGGATTTTTTGCAGGTTTTACTGAATGTTTTTTGACTGGGTGCCCTTTTCAAGTTCCTACATGACAGAAATTAAAAACAATAGTAAAATAATTACTTCTTACTGTAGAAATTCACTAAAACCAACAATTATATGTACTTGATCCTACATTTCTACAGCTGAGAAGTGAAACATTATGCAAGCCTCTGCCTGCCCCCCCCCTATACCTTAACAACTAACATAACCCCATCCAGTTTTAAACTGGTACTAACTGTACTTCTACAAAAAGTTCCCTTTCCTTAATCTGCTACAGGCAGCTTTATAATTACCATATGACTACTGCTTAAAATGTGTAGGAAGGTATTTATGACCAAACAGAGCTTGTTCATATATATATATAAACTCTTGTCAGGTAAACCACATGGATTTAGGCTTAAATACAATACTTTAATAACTAACACGGGCAATGGTCTAAAAAATATGAAGTGCTCCCAAGTATGCAACCAAATCCAGAAGGTTTAGGATTAGGATTTTCGCATGGAAGAGTTTGCATAGGCATTATACCCAAGTACACTTCGGGAGATATTGCCTTGGGTAGATAGGCAAATGCTGGAGATGTGATGGAGAAGAAATAGGTAATTACAAATATTTTGGGGGGGGGGGCTGAAAAGGGAAGGAGTATGGAATTTGTAGGAAGAATACATGCAGAACAATGCTCAGGGTAAGGAGTGAGGTTATGGGAAGGTAGGAATTGATCAAATTACGTAATGCTGAAGTTAATGTAAATTGTTAAAAAACATACACATATACTGCTGACTATAACAATGTAACCTAAAACTGAAATTTGTTTTCCTTTTTACTAATGTATTTGAATTTATGTTGAATCTTGAAATGTGATGACAGAATAATTAAATATATGGAGATACAATCTACTTAGATTTAACACATGCCTTTAAAAAGGCTGATCATCCTACTTTCCTATGCAGGCTTGACAGCTATGGCTTTTCACTGCAGTTTTGTCAGTGGCTATATTTTAAGCAGAACTTTCACGGCAGCAGGTTACAACACACGCAAGGACAATGACACCCTTTGTAAAAGTGCTCCTTTAAGACTGTGCTTGCAGCACAATTATTTCCCTTTTTATTAATAATCTCACTTATAAATTTCTCAAAACTAAATTTAACATGTATACAAGTGACACTGTTTTTATTAGGTCACGCAAGTCCACACACATTACTCTGCCACTCAAAAATGACTTCAGTTCTATCTGTAACTAGCTCTCTCGCAATAAACTTGCCAAAGTCAATTTTCTGTCCAAGAGTTAATCTGTTACTCTCTGTGAGGTACCCTCCTCATCTCAATCTGTGGGCAGTACTGCAGTATTGCATGGGTTTTAATTGGAACCCTACCTGGCTGGGAGGGCTATTGGATCTCACTTTGATGACACATCTCCTGTGGGAGATGAGTGAGGCTGGACAGCCACCATTTCTGCTTGCAGGGTGCTAGGTTGTGTAGGATATGGCCCTACTCCCTTTACTTGTGTGTGTGCTGCTATCACTTTTGGTAGGTTAGGCAGGTTAGGTTCATTGGTAGTTATTAGGCAAGCAGTCTGGGAGACCATTAAGGAGCCCAGCCTAAATTCCCAATTTCTCCAAAGCACTTTCTTTTCATGTGACTTGCACAAGGTCAGACAACAAACAAATAAAGACCAAGGGACTCAAACCCTGCACTACAGGAAGTAGCTTATTAATAGCTCATACCCTTAATCCTCTGTTCTAACAGACTTGGTAAGTGTCCCTGCAACGTCTTCCAGGTCTGCCACTTTTAAGAACATCTTTATTAAATCAAATTTAAAACAGTGACACAGGTACACATACTAAAACAAAAGAAAACAAATCACAATAATATTATTTCAATGCAGCATACGTTTCCTTTTTTAACAATCATCATTCACTCTGACATTAAATAAATAATTCATTCCCTTAAACCTTTACTTCTCCTCCTTGTTATTCTGCAGGTACTATTTATTCCCACAGAGCCTTATAACTTCTATGTAATTTGCTTTTTCCTTTTTCTAAGGATCCCACCTCCAATTCTGTTATCTTTGTTACTATATTCAGTGCTTCAATTATAGTTGGTTTAGATTCCCATTTTTTAGTAATTGCTTTTCTGTCAGTCAGTAACATTAAACCTAGTAAGGCATCACTACGTCTAGGACAGTGCCCATGCCCCAGCTGAAAAGAATAATTTCTTTAGTTAAAAAAATAGTTACAACAATTCTCCCAATATTTCTGACAAAATAGCAGGATTTTTTTAAATCTGCTATCTCACTATATTCCCAGAACACATTTTCCCCAATTACTTCTCTCCAGCATTTGATATCTACCTGAGAAAATTGTTCTGAAGAATGTTTGGGGTATACAACTATCTGTGCAAATACTTACATGCAAAATCCTAAATCTTCTGGAATTTGTTGCATACTTGTTAACCATACAGATGTCTGTCCATTGCTCCTATGTATATTGCCTTTCCAGACTTTCTTCCCAATCTTTTCTAACCTCCTCTGATTCTTATAGTTATTATGCAACATTTTATGCCCTACTATTCATCTTTTAACAACTGCTTCAATTATAAACTCTACCAGAGCTGGTCTTTCACTTAGTACCCACCATCCTTGCCTATACTCTGTTACCAAGTCACTGGTATGGAAGGTAGTCTCTACCCTGCAGTCCAAATTTTGCTTGCCCCTGTCCCACTCTACCTTCTCCTCCCTAGTTACTTGCTACCAATACCTTAAGTTCCTTTCTTATTTTTCTCCAGTAAATTCCAACTCCCTCTTGCCTATTTTCTGTACCCTTACTTGCAGTCACCCCTATTGATAAAATCTCTCTTCTCCATTCCCATTTTGGCTTGGTTTTTAAAATACTTTTGCTAGTTAATAAATAAATATAATGTTCTGTATGGATGTTACCTAACAACCTGCATCTCCATCCCAAATCTTACTCTATTTTTCAACCACTCCATCATCATGCCCTTCACTTTGATTTATAACCTTCTGCTTCAGTTACGTATACTAGCCTTATCTGTGTAGCTCTAAAGTATCCTCTCAAATCAGGCAATCCTTAGCTACCTTGTTCTATGAGGAAAAATCAGCTTATCACACTTAACTCTTGCCCTCTTCCCCCCTCAAACAAATTCCTTCAACTTTTTTGTTAATTGTAATCCACAACTTCTACTCTGGTTGATAAAACTGCTTGACCTGCACATTGAATTAAAGGGATTAAAAACATATTCACTGCTTGTATCGTACTAGCTACATCTATATTCAAGAACATCTAGTTTCTCATTTTTTGCAATATAATTTCTTTAGTCTATTCCCACATATCTTTAGCTACCACAACACAATCTTAAATACTTCATATGTCTCCATACACAAGGGTATTGCTTAAGTAATGCGTAGGTACGTAGTTTACTGCTATAGTCCTTAGTTTTATATCCATGCATGACCTGAAATGGTCTCAAAATGTCCTACAACACCAAAATGTCATTTTTCTGAATTTATCAAATTACAAATATCATCTGCAAATAAGGTTAACTTTTCTTGAGTAAAGTACCAGTTATATCCGTGAATTTACGAGTCCCTCATTTTCTTATAGTGTTTATAAATATAAAGCAAATAAAAGGGAAAGAGGACAACCCTGCCTGTTTTTTCTGTTCAAACACAGCTCATTAAAGAGGAACCATGCATTCCTAATTCTTGCCTCCAAACTTTCATATAACCTCCTAATAACCCCTATTATTCTATCAGGGACTGCATATGCTGCCATTGCCCTACTCATAAAATCCCAACTGACTTTACCAAGTGCTTTCTCTGCCTGAAAACCCACCAACAATAGCAACATTTTCTTACATTCTGCTTCCCCCTGGATCATCACTGTTCTGTTAATTTTTGTCAGATATTCAACTCCCCTCCATAAAATCTCACTAATCCATGTCTATCAATATTGGCAACAACTTTGCCACTCTCTTGGTTAATATACATAAACACTTTATAATAATGGTTTAAAACTGACATAGGTCTATATGAAGCTGGGTCTGAATGGTCTTTGCCTATTTGATTAATGCAGCCACCACAGCTTTCTTCCAAGATGCAGAAACTTCTCCGCCTGTTAAGATCATTATCATTTTCTTCCCTCCCAACTTCCATAAAAATGAAGTATGCTCCTAGAAACCTCCTTAGTGATTATGCATCACTGTTTTTAACTCATCTCCTCCTACCTTAACTATTAATTGTTGAGACTATTCTTCCTCTGACCTTGGCATAATTAAGTCTTCCATTAGTATTTCCATTTGTGCTTTTTCTTGGTTCATGCATTCCTCTACTTCATAAAATTTTCACAAAATTGCAGAAATATCTACCCTTTTCCCAACTGTAATGCGATCTCAGAGTTGGTATATATAAATTGCAGGGGGTGAAGGAGGGCTCATCCCCTGCAAAAACATTTTTTTTTTTTATTTTGAGTTTTTGGAAACTCTATCATATGGTCTTGACCATATGAATTTCGAGTTTCCGAAAACTTGAAGTAATATAAACCCACTTTTATGATAGAAAGCTGTTACTCCCACCTGCTATACATGAGAGTTGTTTTGAATGTGTATGTTTTAACTTAAATGCACTCATTAATGCTTGGCTGACTGAACCCTTTTATACAGGTGCTTCCTGTCAACTTCATTTAAACCAGTCTCAAAATTTTCAGAACTTTTTACTTCAGTGGAAACCCTCAAACAAGAAACTAGATTTTCAGAATTCCTCCTACCCTACTAGTATACAAAACCATGTACACTTTCAAAAAATAAAGTTTACTCCCCATAGAGGAGCAGTTGCCCCAAATCGACACCTGCAATCACAGACATTACCTATTCTAAAATTAACATTGTCCATGTTAGAGCTTGTGCTCCTACTTATATTTATTTGTTTACCGTTTGTTTACTGAGAAAGTCTGATGGGGACAGGCCCCATTTTCAGCAGAGGCCCGGAGAGACATGCTCCAGATGCATGTCTTTGGAATATTGCAAGGAAACTGGAGCACCTCTAGGAAACCCACGCGAATGCAAGGAGAACATGCAGATTCCATACAGAAGGCACCCCAGCTGAGAATCGAACTGGAGAACCTCTTGTTGTGAGGCAACAATGCTAACTGCTGCACCACTGCACTGCCTTTTCTTACCTATATTCACCTCCCAGATGTTAAAAAGAGTTTGCATGCTTTCAGTAAACATCAACTTTTAACTCTAAGACAAAGTGCACTACCTTTGAATAAATAAACCAATCTTTGCATGTAATATTAAATGCATTAAAGAAGTAAAGCTGCTGGGGAAGCAGCTACTTGTATATCTCATTAATTTCACACAACTTCAAACTTCATGTTTTTTTCACTGAACCTCTTGCCAATGATCTCTAAATGTTACTTACAGCAAGCAAAGAGAAATGTGTGAAGTACAGTATGTTCAGAGTTCTCACTATTAATCACTTGCATTTACAGACAGCTCATCTCCAAGAAAAATAAGTTAGCAGCAATGAGCTACAAAAAAAAAAAAAAAAAAAAAAAAAAAAAAACAGCTAGTAATGTTGCAGATGCATGAAAGAAACTCTGTAAACGTAACTCAGAACACACTGTAAGGACATACCATGGTACATTTCTTGCACCTGTACACTTCCTCTTACCCACCGAGAGCATTTGCTAATATAAAAAAAATAGCTAATGACTTAAGCAAACACAAGGAAACTACAGTTTTCATGTCTAATCATTTTGTTTTATTTTCAAACTTAATTGCTTACAAAGGCTCTATAGCTTAAATCAAAGTCATTAATGTAGATATCCACCCCCCCCCCATAAAACAGGAGAGATTTTTATGCTTGCACATATAATGTGATTAACACACTTCTATATCCCCCACTATCAGCAGCCTAACATCACAGAATTACATAAATGTTAATGTTAAAGTATTTCTCTCCAGCCTTTCTCATCCTGCAACATGGAAAAGCATGATAAGTCACAACTAAGGAAAATTACTTTCTTATTTTAATATATTTAACATATATAGCAGTCATCATATATAGCAATCAGTGGGCGGCCACGGTGGTGCACTGGTTAGCGTTGCCGCCTCACAGCAAGAGGCTCGCCGGTTCGATCCTTGGCTGGGGTGCCTTCTGTGCGGAGTCTGCATGTCCTCCCTGTGTTTGCGTGGGTTTCCTCCGGATGCTCCAGTTTCCTCCCACATCTCAAAGACATGCTGTAGGTAGATTGGACACTCTAAATTGGCCCTAGGTGTGAGTGCGTGTGTGTGTGCCTTTTGTGGAAGGTTGGGCACCAGGCTGGCAACTCGACACCATAAAACTCCACTGCCAATCATGAGCGGACAGGTGATCCGCTGTGGCGACCCCTAACCAGGAAAAGTCGAAAGAAGAAGAACATATATAGCAGACACTGATAAGACTTCCCCACCTCACATTTAAAATACTCAGAATAAAGTCCATACAAACCTTCTTTACAATACAGCATGTCATTTATAGCATATTTTTATATAAAATATTAAAAACAAAAATATTTTACAGTTGCTTCTTCAGTCTCCTCAGCATCTTTCTAAACACTGAGATAAAGTGGGATGGATACTTCATAGTTCATTCAGCAGTTTAACACAGTCAGCAAAATTCAAGTCTCTCAGTCACTTCTTGCAACGCCACATTTCATCCGTCTAATCATCTAATGTGATTGCTGCTGTACAATCCCATTTAATCTCTAATTTCACATTGTTGATGGTCATCTCCATCTACCAACACCAGTCTCTAGTTCAACTCTAAAGTACTCTTGATTCTTTGTGACAGCTCCCACATTGCGTGTGTTGCTTGAGTATCTTCCTTTGGAACCATATAAAACGTTTCAATGGCAAAGTCTCCCTGGGGATTTTGTTATTACCAGTAGAATAACAGTCTCTCCCTGTCTGCTGGCTCACTTTCTGTTAGCCAAACATTTTTTCCTCCTTAACCTGTTCTGCATCCAAGAACGTCTTTGATCCCCCAGGACAAAAATATTCTGAAGACAGCTGGATATAAATGATTCAGACTCATACCTGCCTCTCCAAATTCCCTGATTGCTGGGATAAACTTGTTTCTCTTTTGCTTGGTGTAATCATTTTCCACAAATGCTCTGTTGACTCCAATTTTTAATTCTTTTCCCAAGAACAACTCTTCCTGCTACCATAACTACATCTTTTATAATATAGGTCTTAGCTGCTTTCTCATGACCACGTTTCAAGCATTGACATAATATTCTCTTTATATTAACAAATCCTACTGTAGAACAGCAGTCTAGTTGCTTACTGCATTTTCATAGAATAGTCTATTCCTTCCATTTTCTCTGGTATAGCAGAACATCTTAGGTTTCCTCTGTGTGCTCTGTCTTCTACCTCTACTATTTTTTGCAACATCTCTTCTTGAAAAGCCTCATGTTCAGTCAGCCATTCTCATTTCATCCTCTGCTTTTTGCAGTTTTATCAAATTATCTGAATAGCTAGTTAAAGCTTCTTCTATTTTTCCAATTGTTCGTTATTTTACTGTATAGATTCCATCAGTGTTTTACCTATTTTAAACTCATTCAAACTAATTTTATTTTTTTCACTAACTTGCCAGAAGCAATCTCCTGTAACTAACCTGATATTTGAACTGCTTTTTGCTGAACAGCTGCAAGAGTTTTCTCATCCAGAGGGCTGTTATCCATTTCTAGTTAACTTTCTGAAATGACTTTGTTGCTGGTTACTAGGCAGTGTAATTACACTGGAAGAGTTCTGATAAACCTGTTGATTAGCATGCAATCATCCTGGAAGTCTCCAGGTCTGCCCACTTGTACAGCATAGCTGCCAACATTATACCCATCCCTCTCCCCCAAAAAACTGACCTGGTAAAGCCTTATAATTCCTTTCCCTTCCTGCCAGCTCCCAAAGGTGTTCAAATCACAAATCAAACTTGTGTTGTCTGGGTCACAGTTGGGGCTTTAAGCTTCTGAGTCAACAGTAAACTGTAATGCTCTTTGGTACTCAAGACATGCGGCAGATCAAACTTTACATATTCTTACTGCTATAAAGAACTGAGAAATTTTGGTATCTTACTTTACCAAAACCTTTTTACCATCTACATACTTCAACCACCAGTGTTGAAAATCAATTCAAGGTCTCACACAAGATGGTCAACCTTCTTACCATGGAAACAAGGGGAGGTACTGTAATAAATGCAATGTTCTGGAATATACTCTTCCAATAACACTATTTTCCCCTTAATACTTCTGTTCTACAGATCGCTGAGAACATGCACAATTTGTTCACTTCTCTAACCACACAGAATACACTACTACTAAAATACTGATTAGATGCCTTTCACTGCAACAGCCACCTTTCTTAACTTTCTAACATATGTAAAGTGTATTGTTACACTTTACATATCAAATGTAAACAACCAATCTCCTTATCCTATACCATATCAAAAATTTTAGTGCAAAAAGTCTGTTATTTTTGCAAATAATATTGTTAAGCACTTCAAAATTTTCTTGAAGCTTTAAACTCCTAACACAACTTCCATGAAAGGAATTACCCTACAATGTCTCACTATTTGCAACAGTCTAGACGTTACTAGTTTTCTATGCTACGTGCAGCGTAGTAAGGCAATTTGTGAGTTATGCGTCACAGGAGGAACACCCTATATTGAAAATTAACTTGTGATAATCTGTTAGTGAAACCATACTAAGTAGCTGCTCATCTAATGTACGCTACTTTTGAATATCCAGAATACCTTACTGGTGTATGCAATCACTGACAATACCCAACTTGACAATTCTGTGGCTGTGGTTATAGGAAAACTGAGACAAAAGTGAAACAAAACATTATACCAAAAAAAAAAAAAAAAAAAAAAACACCACCGGTGTGGAGCATCAATTTCCCATGTTGGTAATGACCAAATCCAGGATATTGGAGACCCTGGTGGGACTATGGATTAGTTGATCCAGGGCGGTGGAATTTATGAATTCCAAGAACCGTTGGGCAAAAGTGTTGGTACACGAGTGGTTTTCCCAGTTAATGTCAGGGTAGTTGAAATCACCCAGTATTAGGGAGTTTAGTTATATCTTAATATTTTCCAGTATGTTTAGAAAGGTGTAGCGAGAATCTTGGGGCATGTCGGGGGATCTGTAGCAAGCTACAATTTGGACTGCAGTCTTACCTAATGTTAGTTGCACCTGGAGAATTTCGGATGCATTGTTTTGGGCAACTAGCCTGGAGGTGTGAATACCCTTGGTGAATATTGACACTCCTCCACCTTTAGTGTTTCGGTCCTGGCTTGGTGGCCGAAAAGTGTGGTAAGAGTCGTAAGCCTGGTATTGCAGGGGTGCTCTGTTATATATCAATGTTCTCCATTTTTAGGAGTGCTGAGAGAGAGTGCATTTTGAGGTTTAGACTTCTAGCACTGAGTAGCATTACCTTCACACTTTGCATACTTGTACCTGTCTAATTATGCAACATTTATGCACAATTTTGGTCATAAATACATTTTACGGTACCAATCGAGGTTTTATTAAAAATGATACATTGTTATTCATTATGCATGACATTATTTCTGTCAAATGGCTTGGTTGTATCTGAAAATTTTCCATGAACCAGTCCATCTACCTGGTTAATGAATATTAAATACATTAAGATACCCATAAGTCACAGCAACATGATGATGAGGACATACTACTACTGACTGCTGAACCATGTTACAATAATCAACTTAAGAGTTTAGTGATAATGCAGACCATTGCCATCCAAAGGCTGAGCAATTCAAGTTAAAAGTTTCCAAAGTGCGCCCAATTATAAGAAACATTAAATTTATTTATTTATGGCTGAATGCTTACCTGGGTAGCGCACTTAACAAAACAGACCATTTCCATACACAGCAATCACACATGCAAAAGCAAGGAGAGATGAAGTCTATGTCAAAGCCAGATCTGTATAAAATACATAGTCAGCCAACTCTGGCACAAAGGCATTGGACACCACAATGGCAAAGTTTATAACATTAGCTGCCAATAGCCACAAATGGTCGGCAAGAAGTAATTCATTCAGCAAGTACTTCGGGTTGTGCCCAAACAGCTAGGTCAGTTCTTTACAACACTTGAAAAAAATCAGTGATAAAATGAAGAGCATAACCCAATGTAATCTACTAAAACCAGTGTGGCAACATCAGCTAGCTTTAATGCAGGATGCCAGAAATAGTCTAATTTTGAAGAAAATTTTGGCTAAAATGACACTGGTACACTTGAAACAAATAACGGAAGAAATGAGTCTTGCACTGTTTCAAGAAATTTTGTTCCAAAGCAAAGATTTTGGAAATATATGCTTCTTTTCACCAATACATAAATACATAGACAGATAGATAAAAACAATGCTGTCGATTATCATAACCCAAAAAAGTTCTTCCATGTTATAATGGAATTCAGTGAGAAAAGACAGCTTGTGCTGCAATATCCTTACAATATGAGACTGAGTCATTGAAAAGTATATGGTACCATAAACAGTCTCTGAACAGTTAAGGACAGAAATGAAAATATTGTTGTGCACAACTCACATCAATTTTGAATGATCCCCACTTCATTCAATACAAAATGCCAATTTATAATTTAAATGCCCCTATATTTATTAGATACCTTAACCCAAATTCTGGAATACAGTAGAGAGTTGATTATCTGAATGTCAATTATCCGAACTCAGCCTTTCAAAGTTTTTGGGTAGGAAAATCATTAAATCTGAATATGTAAACTTTATGCATATTAGCTTGTGCGTGTTTTTTGAACTTCTAGCATGCTTGTGTGTGAAAAATATTCTTTATTGTCCACTGGAATTGCCAGATGGTTGAAAAGTGTATTCCCTGAGTGCAGAAAAAACAAGATTTTTAAAAGTTTTTTATCCAGTTCAATGTAGGTTTGATTATCCGAACTACCCTTGTTCTCAATTAGTTCAGATAATCTACCCTCAAGTGTAATCAAAACTCATTTATATTCAGAGAAGTAACTTAACAATTAAAATGTACAGTTTGCAAAAAGGGGATTGGGGTGGAAACAACCCTAAGCATACCTCAGCTGTCTATAAATTTCAAAAAACATTCAGATCTTTGCCTTGTATTTTTTATCCATTCCTCATAAAATGTGGATTTCTAACAAATGGAGGACAAAAGTCACTAAATAATGGCAGACTTTTGGGTTTCAGACTTCATAATCACTCAGAAAATGCATGGCAATGCAAAACCTGTTATTTTATCAACTTCTGAGATGTAAAATAGCAATGTCTGATTATGGGTCATTTCCTCATTAGTTATGGCTTTGTCCAGAATTTGTGCATTAAGAGGTTGAGAGGTATGGCCTACTCTGAATGGGACAGGGTCAAAAAAGCACTTAGACAATGAGTGAATTTACAGAGGTTGCTATTCAGAGGAGGAAAAAAAAAGGTGAAATTGGTTGGAGCATGGCCCAGTCATAAAACAAACCCTAATTATTAATTAACTCAATAAGACAGCTGTTGAATATTCCAAAAGAAAATAAAGTCCTCTTGCCTGTTAAAAGTTCATAACATTAAATCTTCAGCATAATTCAGATAGCTTTCAGGGACAATGAACCTCATAACTGCAGTCAGAACTGCTGTCTTATACAAATGGGATGGTAAAGCAACTTATCCATAAAAGCTGAACTTACACTTCGGCATTTTGCACAGTCTCATACCTTTACAACTGTATAACAGACTTAAGAAATCTGATGTGCAACCGGTCAGCCATCCCAGGTAAGGTAACACACCATTTTTCATGATGCAAGCAAGATAAATAACACAGAAAAGATTTAATTGCGGATTTTTTTTTAATTCACACAGAATTGCCTACTTAACCCTAACCACAGTTGTATTACCATCTAAAAAGAGTTTAGG
Source organism: Protopterus annectens (assembly GCF_019279795.1). NCBI lineage: Eukaryota > Metazoa > Chordata > Ceratodontiformes > Protopteridae > Protopterus > Protopterus annectens. The sequence continues at coordinate 1,109,467,780 of NC_056732.1, forward strand.
TCACATTACCATTACAAGTTCATTACTTGGGTAGGTAACTGATCAAGCACTCTCTTTATCAAACAGTGAGAAAACGTATGTGCTATGAAAAATCTATCAAATTTGTTATCCTTTCCACCACTATTGCATAAAACATGCAAAAATAATACCTTTTACTTACTGTAGAATATGGCAAACAATGCCGGCTACCAGCTAATGGCATACAGAAGTGCAGATTTAAGTTCTAGGTCATCACTGTTCACTTCCAGTGGAATGTTATTTTAATATACCTTGCAGCCTGTCCTATTTATACTGAACAATGAATACCAGAAGGAGCCTACAGAGAAAATAACACAGTTGGCACAGAAAATAGCATGTAGTTTGCCCTGGATGTTTAAAGCTGATTACTTCATTTTGTCCTGTTATTTGCTCTCCCCGTAATACTAGAAAAACACAAAAAGATTAGCAAGTGTTATTAGCTATAAACAGCAGTAACTGCTAACCTACTGATAAAAAAAATGACTTCAGTTCATAACTAACCTAATTAAATCTACTCAATAACTACCTCATTTCATCAAAATTAGATAAATACCCATTTAAATCAAATCCATACTACATACACACATGCATGCAGCTTTCTGTAAAACAGTACATGCTGCTAGGCTCATTGAGAAATATACAAAGGGTTAGCCAGACTTGTCATTTCTAGAGACACTGTACAAGCTAACAACTTAAGGCAAAACTGTTTTTAAAATTTTAGGTTACTTGTCTAATTAGCACCTCTGGAGCTGGCCCTTTCGCACAATTAATGAAATTTTTAGATATATGGAAGTCAAACGCCCACCAAGTGGATGTCAGTTCAGTCAAGGTGCGCATTAGTTTTCCAGGAAACATGTTCCGGTACAAATTTCTGCTTTCTTGTACACATCCACTTACACAAAACATTCTACCTCACTTCCTTAATTTTTCTATTAGAAAAAATTACTTAAGCAGAAAATACTCTAGTTACCATAATATACTGGTAACAAATATAAATAGGTCCTAATTCCTCGACAATACACATCCAATCCAGTGTTCCTTATGATAAACATCACAATGCTTGTTAGAGGTGTATTCGAAAAAACAAACACGTGTTTGTAAGCAGCCAATTCAGGCCACTAGCACAAGTACATGAACATAAACAGCTCTTCAATCACACTGCATTCTGCATTTCCATTCGCAATGCCACTACAGGTTTTCTAAACCTTGTAGGTGGACTGATTCAAAATTCATTACACTGAAAAGAAAACAGTATTTTGCCTTTACACACAGTTATTCAAAAGCAGAAGATATCTGGAGAAACCCCAGGACATATTAACTTCTGAACAGTGGCAATGATTTTGTGACTTAGTCACTCGTCAAAAACCATGAAAACAATACATTTGTATGTAAAAAGTAAAATTCTGTCTGTAGGGAGGTTGTATTTATACTGTTAGTACCTCTAGCCCAGCAAACCGGGAATGGGCTGCAACCACTTCTTTCCATAAAGACTGTAGTGGCACTTGCTGTTTCTTTCGGGCCCCAGTGGCCTCCCAGTGCCAATAACATTCACACAATCGCATAGATACAAGGTAGTCTTATGCACACAATGTCCAGGTTCAATGTTCCTAAAGCACAGCTCTCTCATGAGGGGAAAAGCAGATGGGAAGCCACTTCAATGATGCTACATTAAATCCATGAGCAAAAGAAGAGGGAAAACAGGTTTCCCTCTGTTTTTCTTTGCAACTCTCTCTCACTCATTCCCAGTCTGCGGAGCTCTTGGATACACTTTTGCACTGTATGAATGGAAGATGTCTCATCTGCAGGGCATTCCACAATTCACCAGCTTAAGCAGTATTCTTTTCTAGCAAAAGCTCTTTAAGAGAAAAATAAAAACATCAGCTACTACTATGTTCATATCTGTGTGTGCATCTCTCTCTCTCTCTCTCTCCATTCTCACTTCTCCCCTCCCCTCCTTTCCTCTCTCCATCTATCTAGTGTTGCCTTCATTCAGGACGTAAGATTTGGGGAGGAGGGAGATGTGGTTAGAAAATCATCTTATTAATATGCTAATCTCACCCTTCTGTCCAGTTCAGCCAGGAGACTTTTGTTTACCAAGCTGAATGAGTCTCCAGCGCAGTCTAAGCTGCAAATCAAGCCTGACCCAGGTCACGCCTGAAGACTCAGCATCCCCCCACCCCTAACTTTTCATCTTTAAACATTCATGCCCTTGGCAATATTGCCTGCTTTTCTGCTCAGTCATTTGATCAGCAATAACTGCCTGATCAGTTCAGGTAATGAAAGAGGGAGAGTTTGCAGCAATAATGAAGTTTATACGATTTTTAATAACCTTTAAGATAGAAAAAAAAGCATGCAGTGTAAGTTTACCTTTTTGAATTTTACATCCCTAAAGACTAAAGTTCTCTATCAAAAAACATTCCTGAGGGGAAAAAATTAAATGAAAACTAGCACTCAATTGCAACTGTCACTTTAAACTACACCTGCGGCTAGCAACAATGACAATGAAAACAAGAGTATAGAAAGTATCACTACCAGCAGGAGTTAAAGATTTCTTCAGGAATTCATGGTTTGCCTTAGAGCAAGCAAGCCGGACAATACAATAGCCCTCATAATCAGGACCAGAGCTAGCTCCCGCCCAACCCCCACTCCATCAACTCATTAATATCAGTCTGCTGCTACCACTGGCTAGAAGTCATTCATAGTTTTAAACAAGATGTGCATTCATATATACTTATGGTCATTCTCAATACTAAACACATTTTAGTAACAGCAAAATAATCTTTGGAAATTTCAAAAAATATCTACTGGGCACAAAGAAATTCAAACACTGAGTGTGACATATGGTTACTACGCGCTCAAAACTTATGCTAATACAGCAGATGTACTGAATCAGCAATGCTACACTGGCGTATTTTATAGTTTTTTAAATAAATGAAACGTCAGTGCTGACACTTCACATTACCTGCTCTCACACAAAACTGAATTCTTCAATAGGTGCAGGATAGTTTCAAATCTGACTTAATTGTGATTTTTTTAGATGTGCTTCAGCAAAGCTTTTTTTTTTTTTTTAATGAAACACATGTGACTATATTAGTTTGTTTGCACCTGCGTATGTATTTGTGTAAAACGTGTGTATGTATGTATGCATGTATATATACATATATATATACACACACACACACATATATATATATATATATATATATACACATACATACATTTATACACACACACTTACATAGTTTGCTTTTATTAATGCCCAAATCAGCCACAAGTTGAGAGATCAAGGAATTCAGACAGAAAATCAAAACAGCAATGGGTAAGGCAGGATGACACAAAGGTTAAATCAGCAAATTACAAAGACTAAGAATGAAGAGGGAGGGGAGTAGAAAGGAGGGAATTTTTTTTAAATACTGGGGAAATGGAATTAACATTTCCTGATGGTTCATGACTTGACTCCATAGATTTTTGAGGCAGCAATGTATTCAGCTCATGTGGAGTTTTCAATAATGCACCACGAGAAAAAAATAAAACACATACCTAAAGCTCTCATGAACTCTCTCAATATAAACTGTTGGTACTGAGCAAAGTCTGCAAGCACGGTCTGACTCTTCATTCATGTTTCTTTTGGAAAGCTGATTTTCATTAGAACTGAGTTTATGACTGACAAAGAACAATTACAGACTATAGGGGAAGTCAAAGCACACTTTCTGTAATTTTACCACTATTTTCAACAAGTGGAAAAAGTGAAACTTAAGTTTGTGGTGTGTTATTATCTTTGTCACTATCAAATACTCATCCAGACATTAGAAAATGGCAATGTTCTGTTACCTCATGTGTGCAGTCACTGGAACTAAACATTTGGTACTCGTTAAGGGAGCAAAAAATTAACCAATACTTGTTCATAGGGTCACAAGGCTCATAGGAGATTACTATGCGAACAGCTCAAGAGCCCTTACAAGCCTAGCCAGTTTTACCCAGATTTTACCCATTTTCTGTCCCTAGGTGAAAGATAAGGATCAGCAAATGGGGTTTTGACAATTTTTACAGACTGCCTCTGTCCATAAGGGGCATGGGCACTACCCCGGGAGTGGATCTGCAATTTTCCATCCAATGGTCCAGACTACACTTAAAGATGGTAAAAATCAGTCTGCTTCACATGACTAGGAAGCCTAGTCCATAGGACAAGCAAACTCTGGGACACACATCTGTCTTTCCAGCATGATCCATTCATGTCAGAGATCAGGTTTAGATCTTTGACGTGGGTAACCCTCGTGCAAGTAGCTTTGTGAATATGCAACATTAACATCAGGGCTGGGTCAGACTGTCTTGTAGGTCATGCACAGACCACCCCTCAGTAATCAGCAGGAAATTGCATACGGTGATAGGGCATTTAATCAGTCCGCATACGACATGTTGGGTATACCCTGTATTTTCTGGTGAGAAACCTCTGAGGATGCTCCAACTGTTGCAGATGCCTAGCAAGGTACATGCCAAAGGGTGCACTGGTCTGATGAATGCAGTGTGTGGGAGATTTTGCCTATGGTAGTGTTGTCACCTCCCAGCAAGACGTTGTCCCGTTCGATTCTCAGCTAGAGAGTCTTCTGTGGAGACATGCATGAATGGGCGTACCTTCGTTGAAGGTTGTGCGTTAGGGCCGGCAACTCAGCACGTAAAAATCAACTGCCAATCATTAGCGGACCGGAGTTCCGCTGTGGCAACCCCTAACCGGGAAAAGCCGAAAGACACAACAACAACAACAACAAGCAGGACATGGAGTAGCTCAAGTGAGTCATCCTGCTTGACCAGTCTACTGGGGTGATTTTTTTTTATGTAAATGGAAACCCCTCCTTGAATTTTTTTTCCATTTCATGGAGTGGTCTGATTGTGTAATAGGCATTGTAGCCATGCACTGCTGAGGTGCTTTCCGCAGCCTTGAACCATGTCTCTAACTGCACAGATGTTAGCATTCTCCAGGGTGAGGAAAGCTTCCAGGGAGTGCAGTTTCTTATTAAGACTCCTACCATTGAGCAGTACCTTCAGCTTGGCATTAGAATTTGTTACACTGGTAGTTATGTTGGTTTGGCAATGCCTGAAAAAAGCACCATGGGGTGGATAATGCTTTGACCAGTATTCAAAACCCAAGCAGCAACAGGTACAGGCCAACTCTGGTAAAGCAGCGTGGTCTGCTGATCATGACATCTCAGGCTGACAAATACCAGATCCCCTTGGACTGACGCTAGTAACTAAACCAACTACTGAAGTTCTGTTTGTATTGTGTTATCATTCTTGGTAGAATGCTGCTCAGTGAGAAGCTCATACAAGCCTGTAACACGTATTCAGAAATGTCCACCATGTCTCTCTTCATATAGCCAGGAAGGTACATCTCAGGTTAATCACACCCATGTGGACTATGAGTCATACTGCTACTTGTCTGGTTAAGTGACCCGAGCGCCTGTGTGATCTGGCGAGTCTTGGCCCCGGACAGGCAACTGACTGTAACCTTCTCTTCATCCAACTTGGTGAGGGGAGTGTACTTGCTTCTCCCAACAGATTCTCCTATGACAAAGCTGTTTGAATGCGTGGTGTTTGGCCTTAGGGGCTTGCTTATAGAAACACTGTGATGTGCATTTTTATGTGTAGTGGTTTGTGTTGACTTGCATTTGTTTGCATATAGTTTCTGAAAGCAGCATACAGGAGCCTCTGAAGTTTACGAAGTTACTTGTGAGCACTTCCACGTATGTGGGTTTATGTGTCAATACCTTATTTAGTGAAGGAAATGATGTGCCTGCGCTGACCACATTTTTGTCATTTGATTTTTCAATATGTGAGAGTCATATCTCAATTTTCATAGTGCAACTACAACTCTTACATAATCCTGAAATAAAAAACACAGTAAATTGTTGTTGGTATGCATGAGTTAATTGTTACATTACCTCAGGATGCCCATGTTCACAAGGCTGGCCACAGAGATAGCAAACAAATTGCCTATGCATGGTTTCATTTTTTTTACTATGGGTTTAAACAGAGGGAAGAGTGGGGAGATTTAACTGAACTGGGATGACAGTATAGCACCCATTCTTCATCTGTGTGCTATACTAAGTGTTAACTACAGCTATCCAACAAGGCAATGATGCTCTGCACGCAACTCACATGCTCCTTGAGCAGATGGGGGACTCAGGAAGGTTGTAGAGATAGTTATTCTAAGGAAAATTTTAAGTTGATAGAGTTTGTGTCTACACAGGTCACTGCTTACCACCACCACCACATGCAGAGCAGTTTAACACTAACACTTGGCTTATACAGAATCAGAAAAAACAACTTTTACAATACCAAGGCCTAATGAACACTCATGAAAACACACAATAAGCTTTCAGCCAGCAGCCCCAAACTCAGGCTTGCTACAACACACTTCTGCCACAAGAGTGCAGTCAAAAAACCCTCAATGCAAAAATGCGGTTTTTAAAGATCAAGTGCAGGGAAATCACACAATCTAGATACTACTGTCCTGTGAAACTAGCAGAAAATGTAATTAAGCACTTCAGCAGCAGTCAAAACAGTTCAGTTTCGAAACTCTACTAAGTGCAAGAAGTGGAATGATTAATACAAAATTTCTTTTTGAAATACAGTAAAAATAATCAGCAGAAATGCTAAATGACACTTACTTACATTCTTTTAGCAGCAGATGGCTTTCTGATGCAGCAAATTCTCTAACTCTCAGGTGAAGCAGCCAAACCAAGAGTAGTTCTGAGGAACTCGGCACAAACCCACACAAAACAATGGGCTTGTATAGAATCAGAAAAACAAGTTTTACAATTGTAAGGCCTACAGACCAATCTTTTTGGGGAAACAAACTTTTTGAAAGAAATTAAAGGTCAGTAGATTTAATAATCTGATTAGGATGCAGGCAACATAGGTGGAATAAAACCATAATGTTAGGGATTACTGTTAAAGTGACCATACCGGGCTATTTCTAACAGCTCTTGCTCTGTAAAGGTATTCGGGAGGCACTGCTGGGCAAAACTGCCACACTTAAGTTATAGGCTCCACTCTTTGAAGGAAAGGCTCACCTCCCTTATCACACAAAAATATGAGTTGAGTAATATAGTTATGTTTGTGTCTCTCCCTGCTGCCTTGAACTTTCACAGGCATTCTTTAAACTCCCATCTCAACTTCTACAAAAACAAAACAAAAAAAACATTTATTATTGCCTTAATTTTTTTCTCCTTCTATAAATGAGACCCTTGTGAATGATGGCATAATTCAGTAACCACTGGGTTTGTATCATTCGCATGGATTTTCATTATCAAGGGCATGGCTTCTTGCCCACTTGTGTGTCCTACTGGTCCTCTGGGTTCTAACAACCTTGAAACTCACTCCCAAATGGCTAACCTCCCAAGCCATTTTAACAGCTACTCTAACAAAGGCCAAGGTGTTTCCACCTTCCCTCTTCTCAGTCAGACCTATAAATAGCACATTTTCTCCATGTGGTCAGTGTTCCATTTCATCAAGTTTTCTTTCAAGAAGTTTGACTCACTGCTGAAACATTCTAAAATTATCTGACTGACACCCAGTCAGGTTTATGTGACCTACAGCCACAGCTAGTCTTCATCCATGCCCCCTTGAATTTTAGCACCTTTACACCTTGGCCCAAAGCTGCAGTGTTGACAACTTATTTCAAACATGAAGCCCAACAGCAAGCCAAGCATATGGTCTACCTCTGCTTCTGTTCCTTCACAAATGTATTCAGTTATTACTACAGTAGGTAGTCACAGATTAACATAGACACAAAGGAAATCAGAAATCTTTAGTTAAGTGACAACTGCTACTCAATGTACTTAAACAATAATAAAGAGAAACACTCACAACCCAACATATATCAAGCTCAGAACACAAGAGGAGAATCGGCATTACTTGTGGAGTGGTCACAGATACTTGAATTCAACAGGTCTCTCTACTTCTCAGTCAGCTGTTTTACTTCTGATTCACCTGCACCTGACCATCACTGAAGAAAAGACAAAGCTACATCTTTGTGTTCTCAAAAATAAACTATTGCCGTTAAAAAATGAATAATTAGTAAAGCATATAAAATATTGCATGATAACTATACAAATCAATCAGAGTAGCTTAGAAAGGATTGAGAAGAGAGTTTGGATAAGCAATTCACAAAGAGACAATGGGGGATATATGTATATCTCCCAAATATGCAACAAAGTCTAGAAGATTTAGTATCTTTGCCTGGAAGTGTTTACATAGGTATTTTTATACCACAAGTAGACTCCAAAGAATTTTTCCTCAGGTGGACAGCAAATGCTGGAGGTGTGACAAGCAAGAAATAGGTGGCTGGGAACATATTTTTTGACAGTGTAATGAGCTGGCAGAGTTTAAGGATACCCTGCAGACCGCTCTGTCAGAGATGCTGGGTGAGGGGATTGGATTAATTGGGGAGATGATTTTTTTTGAGCTATGATACAGAATTGGAATTGCCTAGACACAGTAAAGCCTTGCTGAGTCTAATTGTGGTGGCTGCCAAAAAAACAATTACTAGAAAATGGAAAACAAACTCTACACCAACTTTAACAGAAGTAGTGAATACAGGAACAGACAGAAAACTGGAATTGGGATCTTTACAAAAGGGAAGGCACAAACTCCATAGGAAATATGGGAATTGTCGGAACAATATATGCAGAGAAGGAATGAGGTTTACCAGTCCAGATTTGAATGAGCTATATAATGCTTAACTGACAATGATTGGATAGATTTTAAGTGATGTATAATGTTTGCAACTACAGTTGTTTCAATGGCGTCTGTGATGTATAATGTTTGCAACTAAAGTGGTGTCATTTTGTTTGTTTTTCATTTATCTAAATGTAAGATTGCTTATGTCATATGTGATAATTTAACAAAGATGTTTGTTGGAAATATATATATATATATATATATATATATATATATATATATATATATATATATAATAAAACAAGTCTCTAATGGAAGGAGATAATCCAGTAAACAGACAAAAAGACGAAACGGCAAAGCGAACTGTACGAAAATTTAATTAACAGGCAGATCCAACACAATGTCTTCAGTTCTAACACAGTTATCTTTAAGCGCTTTTCGTTTGTTCCAAAAAACAAACTTCTTCAGAAGTACTAGCTGACACAAATGCAACCATTAAATACAAAAAAGTGCGGGAAAACAGAATCTAATTTACTAATTAAGCAATTAAAGAAAAATATAAACATTAATTTTGAATAAAAAACATTATAAATAAGGAATAAAAATTTTTTAAAAATAAAAATGCAACAAAGGCATACACTTCCAGTACGAAAACTAAAAACCATTAATAAAAAATACTACACACATAGTTAGATTTAAGGGGATTTTTAAGAATAATGTACATATGTTATCTTTGTAAATTGTTAAGCTTCAATATACTAGCGATTGAACATGCTTCATTTAAACCAGGATAGTTAAAGGCATTCAGCTTAAGTTGCCATAATAGTTCCAATTCTTCTAAACAAAAAGAAGCAGGGCCACCTCTAACATCGTGAGACATGTTATTAATAACTGGAAACTTAAATTTATGGGTTGGATTATTATGAACGTGTTTCGCCAAGGCGTTGTCCATCTTATTGTGGGTAATGGCGCATTGGTGTTCATACACCCTATCCCTAAGTCTACGTTCAGTTTTACCCACATAAAATGCGAAACACTCAGTACATTTAGCTAAACAAGAAATCTAGTATTGCAGTTAAATTTAGATTTCAACTTGTATGTACTTCCATTTATTGTAAAAGAATTTGTACTATCCATAAACCTACAGTAGTTACAACTCTCACATTTGAACATTCCTGTCACTCTAGAAGTTGTACTATTCCATCTCTCAAGAAGATTTTTCAAATTTTTACCCCTCTTGAAGACTACGTGTGGTTTATGACCCAGGACTTCAAAAACAACATGATTGGATTTAAACAGTTCCCAGTTTTTTGTAATTACATTGACAATAGATTTACTTTGAATATTGAAAGAAGTCACAAAACTACATTGAGGTTTCTGATGATGTGGGACAGATGAAACTACCTCAAGATCATTAACCTCGGTCCTGGTGGGTATAGCGTTATGCAAGGTCTGATGGTTTCTGCTTAGAATTGGTTTAAACCATTGTTCTTTTCTTTTGTATGAGACTTCTTCAATTAATGTGTCTAATAATGGTTCTGGGTAACCCCGATGTAAAAACATCTGCTTCAAGAAAAGACATTCATTGTTGAAGTCTTCATCTAAGCTAGAAATCCGTGATGCCCTCACCAGTTGCCCTTTGACAACTGACTTCTTTTAAAAGAATGGGTGGCAGCTAGAAAAGTGAAAGAGAGAGTTGGAGTAAGTGGCTTTCCTATATATTTGTGCTGTAAAAATACCATCGATTTTATTCTTGCCTAACCAGATATCTAAATATGATATAGCATCAGTGTTGAACGTATGAGTAAATTGTAAAAAAATCAGTCGTAGAGTTGAACTTGTTAACAATATTGGTGGCTAAATGTTCGTCGCCTTTTATGAGGATGAATATATTGTCCAGGAATCTAGTATAATAAATTATACAATCCATCCTGGACTCATCTGAAAAAACAAAATTGGACTCCCACTGGGCCATCATTAAATTTGCGACACTCGCTCCACAAGGGGAGCCCATCGCTAAACCTACTTTCTGCAGAAAAAACTTATTATCAAAAATAAAATAATTATTAGTTAGAATCAGATCCAATAATTCCATTACTAAGGCTATATCTCTAGTCGGTGCTCCACGCTTTTTCATCAAAGCTGCCACCCATTCAATACTTATGTCATGGGGGATACAGGTATAAAGATCCTTGACATCTATTGTTAAAAAATTACAATCATTATTGTACTCCAGTTCATTAATTTTTGCCAAGAATGACCAAGAATCTTTACAAATGTGTGACTCTAAAGTAACATACTTTTGTAACATGGAGTCCACTACTTTAGCACATGCATAGGTAGGGGACCCCCGATTATCAATAAGGGGTCTCATAGGAGGGTTTAAAACATCTTTATGAATTTTCGGAATTCTGAATAGGGATGGATACCTAGGAAAAAGAGAACTCATGTAGTTAAAAACTGCTTGATCTACTCAACCTTCAATGAATAAGTCATTTAAACAGGATTTAATTAAACTGTACGCCTTTATTCACTTCTGATCTTGAACTAGCCTGATAGGCATCACTATTTAACAACGTTAGCATACGTTCTACATAATCTATCAAATATTACCAACCCTCCCCCTTTGTCGGGTTTACATACCCGAATGTCTTGGGATTGGATGTACCTTAAAATTCCCTTTCAGTTTCATACTCATTGCTTCTATTGTATATTTTGCTGCTAACTGTATTTCTAAAATCCAACTCACAAACCTGCTCAAAAACTTTTGTTTTATTATACTTTGAGGGACGGTTGATTGCTTGTGGGATTTTTTTGTTCAATATATATATATATATATATATATATATATATATATGTGTGTGTGTGTGTGTGTGTGTATGTATATATATATGTGTGTGTGTGTGTGTGTGTGTGTGTATATATATATATATATATATATATATATATATATATATATACACATATATATATACACACACATATATATATATATATATATATATATATATATAAACTATAAGATCTGGGTCACTTTCTTGCTCAACATGCAAATTTGCTTCTATATCAATCAACAATCAAAATCAATTATAAGAAATTCAAAGCAACTGGATCTTGCGACAATTTATTCCTTACTATTACCCATCCTTAGACCATAGCCTCCCTTTTTTTGTTGACTAGACTAGTCACTCCCAGGTTGAATTTGTGACCACCCATCCAATCATCCAGTTCCTGTTTGAAGGAAGTTAAAGTAACAACATACTACTTCATTTGGAGGGGGAGTCTATTCCAGAGTTGGGGAAGGCATCAAATAACGAGTCTCTCTCTCTCCACAATATTTTATCGACCTGCTGTTGAAGATTTTGATCCCTGGTTCTGATATTTTGGAATTATTTAATTTGTGGAGATAAATGAGATCCAGGACCACTAGTTCCCTAATGGCACAGATGATCTCCCCTCACAGGTTTATAAAATACTGAACATAGGGACAATACTTCCAAGTCTTTTCTGTCAGCAAAGGGTTTTTAAGCCAGTGATGATCTTAGCTATAAACCTCTGGAGTCTTTCTAGTTATTTGATATGTCTAGTGAGATATACCCCAAACTGGGAATTGTATTTAAAAACTGACCTAATCAATACTGCATATAAGAGGACAATGACGTCTTTACATCTGGATGATATTCATTTGGTAATCATCTCCCCTGAAAAGGAGGAATTTCTGACTACTGCTGTTACATGACAATCAAAGGAGTGGAAATTATCACAAGCTCAAAGGTCTCTAATGAAATTCTCACACTGGAGAGTGGTATTGCCTACGTTGTATTCTGGGGGATGCAATTGCCAAGCAATTACATAAGTACTTTATGATTATTTATCTTACGCCAATGCAGCATATTTAGAGCTGGAACCCAGAGTGACCTAAACCCCTCTGCCCTCCATGAATATCAATGCTGTAAACACGGTTCATAACATTTAATCTTCCACATTTAGAAGCAATCGTTAAAACCTTACATTTTGTAAAGGCTGCAAAATGTACTGTCCTTTTCATATAAAGTGTTATACATAAAGAATGGGGAGCTTGCGCTACAGATCTTAAGTCTAAAAAGTGGCTGTAGTCAGATCCGAAACCCATCTGTTGAGGAATGGATGAACAAATCATCATATCTACTGTTATTAGCTTTGGTAGCTGTTGGAGAAAATTATTAGTTTTGCTTTATTTCATTAGTCTTTTATTAACTAATGATGAAAAGATTGCTTATGAAGGCTTGTTTTATTTATTGGTTCTGACAGCCAAACAAAACTCACTCAAAGAAAAGTTAAACAAATGCGCTCACAAAAAACTGCATTCATATACCTGCTATTTAACAAACAGTGACGCTGACAAATGTGCAGAATTAAAAAAAAACTCAGAAGAAAAGTAAAAACATACAACAGAATCCTGTGTAAGGTTCAGGTTAAAATTACTAACAAGGCAGAAGCAGAGGTAGACCCATTCAGTGCATAAGGTGTGCACAGCATATATTAGCACAAGTTCTCAACTCTGAAGTCATTGCAACCCATGTGCTGGGTTTAACAAGCTGGTCTCTGTATCCTCCACCTCGGTCTGATTCCCTCAGCCTCCATTTGCCTACTGTACGACTCTGAGCAAGTCACTTAACCAAACAATGCTCTGGGACAACTGGGAAAATTGACTATGCTCCTCAATTACCTCCTAAACCACCTGCATAATGACTTTATGAACTGATGACTTCACAATAATACAGTAGCTCATGTTAACTCTGGTTTTGGGGGCCAAGTAGATGCATCCACTTTTTTCCATCTTTGTCTAGTTACCAACATGCATTTTGCTGGGGTGAATGCAGTGTGTTTCAACACTCTGGCTGAGGCGATGGGATAATGCACTTACATTTTCTTTCCTCTACTTCTGAGACTCGTGTCTATGAGGGAGAGAAGTTACCTCAGCCAATAGCATTAAACTTGAAACTTTATGAAGTCTAGGCAGTTCACATCCTGTGTCTCAGCTCAAAAGAATCATTTCCTTAACTATAGGGATTTGCTCCCTAAATATTTCTGACAGAATTTTCTTCAGTGTAGATTTAAAATGTACCAACTCATCATACTTCCAAAAAAAAATTTCCCAGTTACTTCTCACTTTCTCATCACACCTCCAGCATTTGCAATCTACCTGAGGAAAACTCTTTGAAATTTGCACAATATATAAAAATATATGTGCAAACAACTCCAAGCAAAAATCCCAAACCTTCTGAACTTTGCTGTATACCTAGGAGCCATATACATGCATTTCCATTGTTCCTTTGTAAATTGTTTTTCTAGTCTCTCTTACCAATATTTTCTAACCAACTTTGATTCTTACAGTCATCATGTAATACTATATACACTCTAATAATAACCTCTTTTTAATAACAGCATCTGTTCTAGACTTGACTAAAACTCTACTTGAGATGGTCTTTCTTTTAGGACTCCCCTATTATAGGTTCATAGGTTGGTACTGGGCTATCTGCCCGAAGGCATATATTAGCCCAGCCACGTTGTGCGGTATTCACCGCCCCTTTAGTAGTTCCCTAGACCCTTGTACTAGGAGCTAGTACCCTTGGCCCTTATCTAGTAGTGCTGTTGGTGTGATCCCCGGTGTGAACTTTCTGTTAGCCATCCACTCATCAAGGTTCCTCTTGAAGAGTGATAGTGAGGGGCTCTGTCTTATGTAGATCGGGACCCTGTTCCATAGTAAGGGAAGTCTCTGCGAAGGGAATCTATCCCTCCAGCATTACTTATTACATTATTATTACTTTCTCTTTACCTGAACTCTGAGATCAATTCCTGGTAGGGAAGGCAATTTCTAACCTGCAGTGGAAACTTTTGCTTAGCCTCATGCCACTCTATTACCTTTCCCTCTTTAGTTATTTGCTCCAAATATCTTGGTTCCTTTGTCAACTTTCTCCAGTAAATTCCAGACCCACTCTTGACTATTTTCAGTACCCCTATACTTGCAGTCACCCCATTGGTAAAAATCTCTTTTCCTGTGTTGACTTAGACTACTTTCTGCAACTTTATGAAAACAATACTCTGTATGGTTACTGTTATTCTCCTTAAGGATCAAATAACTCAAATCTTTAACAGTTCAATTACAGGATAATATAAAGCAAATTCTTATCTGGCCATGGAGAGGGAAATGTACAACAGAATAACAGCATCTGCGTTATTTCATACATGAGTGAAAGAAGGAAAGTTAGAATGGATCTAAGGGAGTTTATTAAGGATGACAATTGCATTGGGTGGCATTACACTGGGGAAACGCAGGATGAGAAATTAGTAGCCACCACTCAGTGGGGCATACAACAGGACTGTTTTCCTGGAGAGGAATTTTATACCAGGGAGCTGACAGGTTAAAGAGTGGAAGAGAGTTTTTCTAGAACAAAATTCAGGTTCCAGTGAAGGAAAGGATAAGTCAGAGGAGGCCAAGGATGGAACACACCTTTGAGAAATCCTTAAGAGTCTGTGTGAGGCTAAGGATGACAATACAAACCCTTAGTAATATGAAGACATTGCTCCCAAATGTACTTTTTTGAATGAGTAACTTTTCTCCTGCTTGAAAAGGTACTGTTAAAAAAGTTAGCACTTGAAATATAGGGGCTAAGAAGGATCAATGTGATGTTTACCTGCTCACAGTGAAAACTTTAGCCATATCCCTCTGTAAATCTTTATAAATGAAGGTCTCCGAGAGGCTATAATTAATTCCATAACATTTGTTGAGAGCACACAGGGTCCCTGACCATAACTGGAAGTGGAGAAACCAATCAGTTAGTCTGTGAGACTGAATGTCCTGGTGAGGCTGGTCATCTTCTCAGACATGGCCAAAGCAGACTAAACCAATCTAGCATAGTCAGAACATGGTTAAAAAATGACCTTGGCTTTCTACAACTTGGCTTTCTGCTGGAATTTTAGCATAACTGCTACAGGAAGGAGTATGTGGCAGGGAAGGGGGGAGGGAGACAATCTTGAGAAAGCATCTCTTGGGGGAAATCCTTCTTGAAGGATAGAGAAAAAAATTGTTGCATTTGCTGTTGTATGGTGAAGCAGAGAGATATGTTTTTGCACAGTTGAGAAAAACCTGTAGGGCGATGGAGTTGCTGTGAGACCATTTATGTGGGGGTCCAGTTTGCCTGTTCAACTCATCTGCAGTCACAATGGATATCCCTGGGATGTGTGTTGCTATTAGAATGAGATACAAAAAAAAGAAACATTCATAAACCAGCATAGATACTCTGCAGAGGGGGTAGGAATCTGGCTCCACTCTTCTTGTTTATGTACCATATCACTGCCATTTTGTCTGAGTGGATGGACAATGCACCTTAGAAGAGAGAGTCTTGTAAATCCTGCAAAAGTTTGGAAGATTGCTCTCATCACCAAGACAAATTATGTGTAATATGGCCTCGTCTGTGGTCCACGTCCCTTGGACCATCCTATTCAAGTAATAACTCTCCACACCAGTAAGGATGCATCCATGGTTATCATGGTTGTAGGAACTGGATGAACAAAGGAGGGTCTCTGAGTTCAGATTTTCTGACTTTATCCACCAGGATGGGTGCTGCAAACACACTTTTAAAAGTTTTATGGTTTCTCTCATGGGCTGCATTGCTTGGCACCACCAACCTCTAATGGTCCATTGTAGGACTTTCGTGTGTAATGTGACATACTGCACCATTTGAATACAGGCCACTATAAGGCTTAGCACTTTGAGAACTGAAGCTACATCACCCATTGGATGATACTAAAGGTCTAGAACATCTCAAGTTATGGCGGATACCTTGTCTGGAGGGTAATATGGGTCACTACTGTCTCACTGCATCCAAAAGGTACCCAATGAACAACAGAAATTGGGAGGGTTCCAAATGAGATTTTGAAAGGTTGACTGTGTTTGCCAAGGACAGGAATAGCTGCAGTAAGTACCGTATTGCCAGAATAGTTTTTTCCATAAATATGCCCCTGTGAGACAATCATCTAAATAGGAAAATATTCTTATCCCTAGCAGGTACATGTGCAGCCATATATCTGGTGAACACTTGGGGTGATAGGGGCTGTTGGGAGACCAATGAGCAGGACTCTGAAATGGTAATGACAGACTCCCACCTGAAACCACAAGAATTTTCTGGATTTTTTTCTATTCTAGAGTGCAGATATTCATTCTAGAGATCCAAAGAGCACATCCAATTTCCTATCTGCAAGCATGGTAGGATGGATTGCATCAGAATCACTAAGGAATGACTCACACTTCATGTACTGACTTAGCTGTCGAAGGTTAACATCGTTTTTCGATCCTGAATTTTCTTGGGCACCAAGAATAATCATGAGTAGAATTCCAGACTCCTCTCTGTTCTGCTGGAACCTCATGGATGATTCTTTTTGAGAGATTTTTTTAACCTCTTTTTTGCACTACCCTCTTCCAGCAGAGTAGCACTAAGGGTGGGTGGGAGGGTGGTTGTTTAGGCAGTTATTAAAATGGTATTGATCAGCCTCTGGATATGATTTCTCTCATCCATTTGTCTTGCATGATGGCCAGCCATGCAAGCGGATGCAAGGAAAAAACATCCTCCAACTACCTCCAGAGTGAGATAATTGGACAACCATTCAAGATTCATACTGAAGAAAACCTGGAAAGGGCTCTTGTTAGTGTGGTTAACCTCTTTCCCTTTGATGGCGGTTACCAAAGAAATTACCTCTACCTTGGATACATCTCTAATACTGCTTTTCATGCTGGGGGCTGTTGGAATTTCCAAAAAAACTAACACACTAAGCATTCTTCTGGTTTCTTTGAAACAATCTCCGAGGTGTTGAGAACATGACCCCAACAGCTGTGAGAATCTTGCCCTCCTGCTCACATTGCAGCAGTTTATCCTTTACTTTCTACGCAAAAGGTGAGGTGTCTATCGAAGGGGGAATTGAAAAAAGTGATCTTGAAGGGTTCTGTAACACCTGCAAGGTGTAGCCAGGCTTGATGCCTCACTGTGATACCTGAGCCATCCCATCTGGCTGCCTAGTCTGCTGCATGGGCAGCAACGAGATGCAGTTAATAGTGGCCACCTGGGTCTCTGTTCTCCAAGGTAACCAGATGTCAACCGTTTCACATTTTCCATGGTTTTCTTCTCCATTTCTTTCTGAAACCTCACCATGTGTGTCAAGTGGTTCATCGCTCTGATGGAACAAGCACTTGATGTGTATATACTCCTAAGTCTATCCAACATCCTTGAATTTTTCTAAGGAGAATGGATAGCTTGAGTGACCTTTAGTACCTAATATCTGGTAGCCCCTGACATTACAATGGAATGGGCCCCTAACTCCAGTGTGGTCTATCCTTGGAGGTCTGCAGCACTATATTAGGCTTGTGAGTCACTGGCTCCACAACATCTGGCCCCCTTCAAGCCTTGAAGCACACTATCCCAGTAAGTTTAACTAGTGTGGGCACAACCCAGGCTGCTGAGGGTGAGGGCCTATATGCTTTTTGTAGGATCTCTTCCTCGGGGAAGGTGGGATTAATGAGCCATGATTCCCTCCACCTCAATTTTGAGAATTTCTCTAAATACTGTGCGTTTTCTGTGGGACTGGGAGGAAGCCTCCCCCTTGTTAAACTCTGAATGGAGTCCATGTGCTTCAACTTTCACTGTCTTTTCCCAGTTGTACTTGGGGGGAGGAGGCAACCCAAGCCTGAGGAATCTGTGCTGCTGAGGTTCTCTGTAT
The DNA here is from genome assembly GCF_019279795.1 of Protopterus annectens. Classification (NCBI taxonomy): domain Eukaryota; kingdom Metazoa; phylum Chordata; order Ceratodontiformes; family Protopteridae; genus Protopterus; species Protopterus annectens. Next base: position 1,109,486,230 of record NC_056732.1, read on the forward strand.
TCAGGGGGCAAGACAGATGAATAGCCTAAAAGCTCTGCTTCAACTATGTTTAAGGATGGAACCAAGACGGCAGGTTCTTGTTCATGCTCGAAGATTGCAGCTTATCTCGTTTGAGCTGACCCTTCTGCCATACTACCTGAGACTGAAAGCAATGACATCAACCACATCCATGCTAATGCTGAAGGAGTAAAGTCATCAGCACTTATTGCTGGTACAGACTATGGCTCTGAGACAATGAACAAACAATTCAGCAATGAAGAATCTAGTATCAAGAGTATGGTCACAGACAATGGTCCTGAAAAGACTGGGTCTGGAGTAGACACCGGGCCCTTGTGGCTGATCCTTTTGGATCTTGTGGCAGGTCAGCATTGACACAATCAAGGCTGACACCTCTACTGGAACCAAGTGCATCAAAGTCAAAAAAGTAAAATCTTTTGAGTTCGAAGAACACTGGCAGATTTTTGCCAGTTACAATACTCCTAGTTCGGAAACTTGGTCTGGGATAAACAGCAATGAAAGGGGCCCAGTATATTTTCGTGTCACCCCTGACACGGAGGCTGCAGGCAGAGTACAGCTATGCAGTTGAACTTACCATAACTGTAGATATCCAAATGATAACTGCTGCAGTAGCCTTAGCTAAATGAGTTATATCCTGCCAAGGATATAACAGCTGGCCAGCTTCCAAAACTTCAAGGCGCTTTCCATGCACCCAACCTGTCAGCCAGATCGAGCTTAAATGAATAAAAGAGGAGTTTGGAAGCGAAGCCATACACAGCTTTCCTGTTAGCTGAGAGAGAGCCCTGAAAGAACAATGCTATGAATAACAAAAAATAAATGTACACAACACCCAGTTATAAAAATAACACATCAAAAAACAAGGGAGAGAGTAGCTACTGCAACAGTGATCATTCGAACATCTACTGTTATGGTAAGTTCAACTTAAACAACTGTACAATGTTTATCATATTGATCACTGCTGCAATAGCCTTAGTTATATGGGTAGATTACCTTAGCTAACTACATTCGGAAGATGGAAGAAGAGACTAGGAGCACCTGGAAAATGGTCCTAGCAAAGCTTGATCTGGATCTACAGAAGGAATTAAATTTATAGTCCTTTGTAAAAGGATGTATAAAGGACCAAATAGCAGCTTATAGAATACTTCTACAATCCAACCCCTTTCCAAAATGCCATCGATGAAGCCAAGGCCCTGGCAGAGTGGACCTTGACTCTGCCTGGAATAGTTTTGTTACGGTGAGTATAACAAAAGGTAATAGCCTTCGACAACCATTTGGAAATGGTTTGTTTTGACACAAGTTGTCCTTTCTTACCTTTAAAAGAAATTAACAATTGATCTGAAGATGTGAACGATTTAGTTCTGTCAAGACAGTACCCAAGTTCTCTGTGGATATCCAATGAATGAAGTATCCTTTCTCCCTAATTTTTAGGTTCAGGTAAGAAAACAGGGAGATGAATAATTTGGCATAAAGAAAACTCAGATAGCACTTTAGGCATAAAAGAAGGATTATTTCTCAAAGAACCCTGTCCCTTATGAAAATGAAATAGGGTTGACTCACCGTAAGAGCTTCCAACTAAGATACCCTTCGTGCACAGGTCAGAGCAATCAGTAAAACTGTTTTCCATGTTAAGAACCTCAAGTCAGACAGATTAAAATGGAGAAGGTGGTAGCTTCTCTAACAACAATTAAGATTCCCAAGGAGGGGCCACCAGTTTTCAATGTTTTCAAGAACATTTTGACACGAGACTGCATTGGAAGAGGAGGGTCCATGGGCAGAGATGCTAAAATGGCCAATAAACAAAAGGCTACAGGATAGTAACTCACACAAATATGATAAAACTAGAGAACAGCTGGCCTTGAATGTGTGTTGGTTATGTTCTTGGCACCAACTACAAAATCTTTTCCATTTCCTAATATATGACTTCAGTAGCAGGTTTTCATGCCCATGTTAGTACCTGCTGCAAGCCCTCAGTAAACAGGAGTCTAAAAGAAATTAAAACCTTATCATCCAGAAGGTCATTTGAAGATGATTAATGTCAGGATGTATCAAACATCCTGTTCTTGTGAGAGTAGATTCAGTCTGTGAGGAAACTTGCAATAATTGCCTCTGGCCATTTCCAAAAAAGGGATGAACCCTGAACTAGAAGGGAGTGGGGAATTCCTTCTGAATTTTCAAAAGTACACTGGATATTAGTGGAAAGGGTGAAAAAACATAAGCGAACATTTCTGTCCAACAAAAAGAAAGGCATTTGTCTTTCACATCTTCTTGCAAGGTGTCCTGGAAAAGAATCCTGTCAGTTGACTGTTCAGAGTGGAGGAAAACAGGTTTGTTTGAGGAACACCCCACAGCTGGATCAAATTTTGGAAGACCCCTAATCTAGTTTCCATTTGTGAGGGTCTGCCCTAGTCCTGCTCAACTTGTCGCCACACAATTTTGCTCTGATGGAATGCGGAATGCCTGTAGAGTGAGACTGTGCTGTGAAGCTTTATCCCAAGCTAACATGGCAAGTCTGCAAAAGGGGTACCAGCCTAGTTCTACCTTGCTAGCTGATGCGTCACATAACTGCAGTATTGCCTACAACCACTTGAAGCCCTGGGGACCAAAGGTGTTTCAGAGTTGAGTGGCTTGATCAGGGCAAGCATCTCCTTGTTATTTATGCATTTATGTCTGTCTTTGGTTTCTCACACTCCCTACACTTTTATCCTGCCAAAAACTACTCCTTAAGGAAAGTCTGAAGCATCTGTGCTGGCTGACTGCTTTTGGAGCATGGAGAAAAGGGGAGACTGCATTTAAATATATCTTGTTTTCACCAAAAGTTTTTTCTTCTGACAAACCCAGGCATTAGGATTCCAAAATATAAAGGGTGTTGATGCTGGCAGCAGAGAGATTTCAGATACCAATATATCTTTCATGTGAAGTCTTGCTACAGTGTAATGAGAATCATAGATACCATGAGACCCAAAAATGCCTTATAGAGACTGATGTCTGAGTAAGAGTGGAAAAATCTCAGGAAAAAGATCAATCTATTTTTTTATGTGGAAGAAAAACTATTTGAACTGAGGTGTCTAGTTGATATCACAGGAACACAACCCTATGTGAAGGAGTCAAGAAAGACTTTTGAATGTTATCTTGGAATTCCAGCTTGTGTAAGAGATCTCTCACCCATGACAGAGGTTCTTGACACTTTGAAAAAGCTTCTACAAAGATGAGCAAGTCATCTAAATATGGAAAATGTGGATACCATGTAGCCTGCAATGAGCTATAACTGGAGCTAGACACTTTGTGAACACTCTTGGTGTAGTGAAAAGTCAAAAGGGTAAGGCAGGGAACTGATAGAGTAATCCAGACACACAAAACCTTAAAAAACATCTGAAGACTGGATGAATAGGGATGTGATAAGCATCTTAAGTCTAAAGTTACCAGGAAACTTGAAAGAAGCTGCAAAGCAACATAATTTTGAATGTGGGCACTATCGCAAACAGGTTTAGGAAAGAAAGATCCAGAACTGGTCTCCAAGCAGTTTATTTGGCACTAGGAACATCACTGAATAAAAACTTTCCCACCTAGGAAAGTGGAATTGGTTCTCTCTCTGTGATGAGTCTAATCTGGAGTATAAGTAAGGCACCCCTGGAAAGAAGGAATTTCCTCCCACTGCTGTCTGTAACCTTCATGAATGATTTTCAGAAACAATTTGTCTGAAACTATTTGTTGTTAAAGAGAAAAATGGGGAATTCAGACTTTCTCGAAAATAGAAGGGGCCACGATGGGAGGGGGGTCCACAAGGTCTCTTGAACAGTCACTCAGACTTGTTGGACTGTCCTTGTTTTGGGGAGGTTAGAGACTTATTTTTGGAACCCCCTTGCCATTTCTTCTTAAATGTCTATTAACCAGAGTTTTATTGAGATTGTTTACTCTGTTTTTTGCCAAAATTGGGTCACGAGATAGAAAACTCTTGGACAACTTGGAAAAGGGCACAAAAATCCTAGAGATTTCCTGGATCAGCTTACTCCTTTCATCACACTTTTTGATAACCTCTGCAGCAGAGGGTCCAAATACTAAATCTATATTCAAGGGAAGTTTTAAAATCTCATTTTTAACATCTGGGAGGTTCTGAAAATGCAGCCATGCAAACCCCCTTAGAACAGTACCAGTGGCCATAGCCATGGAATTATCAACAGAATCATACACACTGCAAATAACGAGTAGTGACCTGTGCAACAGAACAACCTAAGTTATTTAAAGCAGATTTTTCCTCACAAGAAGAAACTGCAGACAAAACATTCCTCATACTTTCACAATTAGTCAGAATAAACATGTGAGCCTGACAATTCAAATTTCTGAAAATCAAAGTTGCAGAAATATATACTTTCCCCACTCCTATCAATTTTCCCATTCTTATCAAAAGGAGTAGGATTAAAATTAACTGTTTACCAACAGTGGGATCAACTACAGCTGCTGGGTCTGGTTTGGGAATGGTGTATAAAACCATAAAAGACTGAGGAACTTTATACATCCTACCTGCTTTTTAGGGGCAGCTGGCTGGCTATCAGGCAAAACCGGAGGCAGCAACACACGTCTTCTAAAGTAAAAAGAACAGGAGGGATGGGTGTAGGACCTGGAAAATCCTTCTGTAAGAACTCATAGTATTTTCTGAGGGACTCAGAAAAGTACAGTTGTGTACACTTACCATAAATGTAGATGTTCGAGTGTATTCACTGTTGCAGTCATTACATTTGGGTAATCCTGCTGGCAGGTTGCCCTCAGTCAGCCTGAATTCCAAAGTCCTGGGTCCTGCATCAGCTGCTGTCACCCCTTCCTTGACGTCAGGTCATCAGGGGAATAATAGATGCGGCCGATGCCATTTTCTTTAGTTTTCCTTGCCCCAGATGTCAGGTGCCCCCTAAAAGGGTAGCCCAAATTTATATATATATATAAATACAAGCAGCAATATAAACTTTACCTTCATCTACAAGCAAATACACCACATAGGTTGTATAAATCAGAGAAGGAAAGATAGGTTCCATCAGAAGAAAAAGGGGGATGGGTGGGTGGGTATCCTGGACTGCAACAGTGAATACACTCGAACATCTACATTTATGGTAAGTGTACACAACTGTACTATGTTCTTCATGTTTCACTGTTGCAGTCATTACATTTGAGTAGAGTGGATGGGAGGCTGGAGCTAAACAACGTTTGGGGCGGCTATGAGGCCCTGCAGAACTGCAGTGGCAAAGCCTGCCCTGGATTTAGAGTAGAGTGGTAGATAGGTTCATAGGTTCATAGGTTAGTACTAGGCTAACTGCCCTTGTGAGCCATTTTAAGCCTAGCCAATTATCCCTTGTGAGATTCAAACCCTGCACCTTGTGTTTGTAAGGCAAACACCTTAACCATTAGGCCACCCTCCCAAGTTGATAGTGCTTTGTAAAGGTGTGCACTGAACTCCAAGTAGCAGCCTCTAAAATGTCCTTGGTTGGTACTCCCCTGAGAAAGGCTGCCGAAGTGGATGCAGCTCTGGTTGAATATGGCCTAATGCCCTTGGGCACTGGCTTGCCATGGTGTAAGTAGCAGAAATGAATGCAGTGGCCTATCCACTTTGAAATAGTCTGCTTTGAGATGGTCTTTCCTTGTGATCCTGCAGCATATGCCACTAGTAATTGCTCTGTCTTTCTGAGACCTTTGGTTCTGTCCAAGTAGAATCTAACCTGTCTGTGTACACCCAAAGAATGCAGAATTCTCTCCCTCTTGTTCTGCGGATTTGGATAAAAAGTTGGCAGATGAATAGTTTGGTTAGCCACACTGGACACCACCTTAGGCATAAATGTTGGGTTTGTCCTCAGGGAGACCCTGTCTGGATAAAAAAAGATAAAAGGTTCCACAGCCATGAGTATCTGTAGCTCTGAAACTCATCTTGCAGAAGTTATTGCTAGGAGCAGAGCTGTTTTCCAAGATAAAAACTTTATATCAGCAGTAGCAGCTGGCTCAAAAGGAGGCAGGGTGAGTTTTTCCAAGACATAGTTAAGGTCCCATGCAGGCATTGGTGATCTCCTTGAAGGCCTTAAATTTTTGGCTCCTCTGAGGTACTGCTTTAATAAGGGATGAGAAAAGATTGGTGGCTCTATATTGTAAAGAACTGAAATGGCAGAGGCATGAATTTTAACAGATGAAAAAGATGGGCCTTTGTCCAGCATCTCAGTTAAGTATTGCAAAATCTGAGGAATATTTGGCACAGCTGTATCAGTCCCTTGTGCCTGGTTCCAAGCACAGAATCTCTTCCATTTTCCAGAATAAGAGTTTCTAGTACTAGGCCTTCTGGCTTCCAAAATGACATCCATCACAGCTTTACTGAGAGGTATGTATTGTATGACTACATTATCCGCCATGCTGCCAGGTTTAAGGTCCTGAGTTGACTGTGCAGGATCTGATTGTTTTGCTGGGACAGATGATGAGATATTTGAGGTAAGGTCCAAGCTGGGCATTGAGACAAGTTCCTTAATATTGGATACCAGTACTGGTGTGGCCAGTCTGGGGCAATTAGTATCATCCTTGGCTTCTCCTGTCTGACCTTTAGGAGTACCTTGGGGAGGACAGGCAGTGGGGGAAAGGCATATACTGAAAGGTTTTTCCAGCTGAAAGATAGGGCGTCCACTTTCCATGCTTGTCTGTGATGAATCCTTGTGCAGCATCTTTATAGTTGGTAGTTGTGAAGGGAGGTGAATAGATCTATGTCCGGGCATCCCCATTTCCTTGTTATCATGCTGAAGACTTGTGGATTCAGCTGCCACTTGTAGGGATCCACGAGGTTTCTGCTTAGTTCGTCCACCAGAGTATTTTTCCTTCCTGGCAGGAATTGTGCCTGCAGATGTACTTGGTAAGTCAATGCTGTGTCCCACAAAGTCATGTCAAGTCTGCAAAGGGGGTAAGAATGTGTGCCCCCCCCCTTGCTGGTTTATGTACCACATGACCGTGGTGTTGTCTGTCTTTATCAGTAGTTGTCCTGGATGAAGTATGTCCTTGAAGGCTGTCAGGGCATTTTGAACAGCTAGCATCTCTTTTCGATTGATATGTAGATGCATTTGGTTCGAGTCCCATGTGCCCTGAATGCATCTTCCTGCCATGTGGGCCCCCCCAGGCATAATCTGATGCATCCGTTGTTAGTGTCTGCCTGGCTGGGGATAATGTGAATGGCTGTCCCTTGTTTTGGTGACAAGCCTTTACCCACCATCGAAACTCCTGTTGCAGACAGGGAATGAGAGTAATCATAGTTTCCAGGCTGTGGCAATGTTGAGTCCAAACACTTTTTAGATACCATTGTAGTTTCCTCATATGCAGTCTTGCATATGGAATTAGTAGGATGCAGGATGCAGGATGCCATGAAGCCCAAAGTCTGCAGACTTTTTCTTGCAGTAACTGGGCCTTTGTTGCCATCATTTTGAAATAGGTAGTCAGTTGCCTTTGTTTGTCTGGCGTGAGATAAGCCATCTGGGCAGTTGTATTTAAGCTTGCACCCAGGAATATTATCTCTTGAGAGGGTACTAGTTTTGATTTCTTTTCATTGACTGTGTACCCTAGACATGTTAGAAGTTTTTTCACAAAAGCCAGATGTTGTAGAAGAATGTCCTTGTTCTCTGCTTGAATTAGACAGTCGTCCAAGAAAGGATATATTTGTATTCCTCTGTCTGCAAAATGCAATTACTGGTGCCAGACACTTTGTAAAGACCCTGGGAGCAGTAGATAAGCCAAAAGGCTGTGCAAAGAATTGGTAATGCATTGAGCCAGCCTTGAATCTGAGGTATATTCTGCATATTTGTCTGATAGGGACATGCAGGTATGCCTCTTTTAGGTCTAAAGTCACAAGCCAAGCGTTCTTGCCCAGCATGGGCAGAAGCTGCTGCAAAGTCAACATCTTGAATTTTGGTATATCCAGGAATGTGTTCAGAATGGATAGGTCCAGTATTGGCCTCCAGGCCTTGTCCTTTCTGGGTACCAAGAACAGTCTTGAGTAAAATACTTGTCCCTGCTCTTGCTCTGGTACTTTTTGAATGCCCCCCATGTCCATGAGGGATAAGACTTGTTTTTATGCCTCTGCCCTTGATTTTTTGGCAGATCTGGCCAGCCGTTTGCCTTTGGCAGGGTATGGAAATGGAAAGTACAGTTTTGTTCCTACCATAAATGTAGATGTTCGAGTGTCTTCACTGCTGCAGTCATTACACTTGGGTTATCCTGCCGTCAGGCAGCCCCGCAGTTGGCCAGAGTTCCAAAGTCTTGGTCTGGCATCGGTTGCTGTCGCTTCTTCCCTGACGTCCATGCACCAGGGGTATATAAGATGCAGCCGACGCCATTTTCTTCAGTTTTTCTTGCCCCAGATGTCAGGTGCCCCCAAACAGGTAGGCAATACATATTGCTAATAAAACATACAACAAGGTAAAACAAAACCTTCAGTTACCAGCAAATACATTACATAGGTAGTATAGGGTAGAAGGGTATAGATTAGTCTCAGCCAGCTATGAAAGAGGGGATGGCGGGTGGGTAACCAAAACTGCAGCAGTGAAGACACTCGAACATCTACATTTATGGTAGGTACAAAACTGTACTATGTTCATCGTGTTTCACTGCTGCAGTCATTACACTTGGGTTGAATCTCAAAGCTGAGTTAGGATAGCTGGTTCTATAGAGGATTTGGGGTGGCTAAGAGGTCCTGCAGCACTGCAGTGGCAAAGTCAGCTCTGGATCTAGAATAAAGAGGCAAGTGATAATGCTTGGTAAAAGTGTGCACTGAAGTCCAAGTTGCAGCTTCCAAGATATCTTTGGTAGGTACTCCTCTGAGGTAGGCAGTTGAAGTGGCTGTTGCCCTGGTGGAATGTGGCCTAATATTACTAGGTACAGGTTTCCCATGCTGTGTGTAGCAGAACCGGATACAGTGTCCTATCCACTTTGAAATGGTCTGCTTTGAAATAGCCTTACCCTGTGATCCTGCAGCATATGCTACAAACAATTGCTCAGTTTTTCTGAAAGCTTTTGTTTTGTCCAAGTAGAAACGTAATTGCCTGTGTATGTCCAAGGAATGCAGAAGTCTCTTCCCCTTTATTCTGGGGATTTGGATAAAAAGTTGGCAAGTGAATAGTTTGGTTAAGAGCCACACTGGATACCACCTTATGCATAAATGAAGGGTTTGTTCGTAAAGAAACCCTGTCTTGGTGAAAAATGATGAAAGGCTCCACTGCCATTAGTGCCTGTAACTCTGAGACTCTTCATGCTGAGGTTATTGCCAGAAGCAGAGCAGTTTTCCATGATACATATTTTAATTCTGCTGAATTGGCTGGCTCAAAAGGAGGTAAGGTTAGTTTTTCCAAGACAAAATTGAGGTCCCAAATTGGTGTTGGTGCTCTCCGGGGCGGTCTTATGTTTTTAGCCCCTCTGAGGTACTGTTTTAGCAATGGATGAGAGAAAATAGGAGGATCTGTGTTGTAATAAGCCGAGATGGCAGAGGCGTGGATCTTAATGGATGAAAAAGATGGTCCTTTGTCCAGCATCTCAGTTAAGTATTGCAATATCTGAGGAATATTTGGGACAAGAGGGTCAAAGCTTTGAGCCTGGTTCCAGGCACAGAATCTCTTCCACTTTTCTGAATAAGATTTCCTGGTGCTAGGCTTCTTGGCCTCCAAAATGACATCCATAACAGCTTTAGAGAGAGATGTTGTCTGCTTGACTAATGAATCTGCCATGCAGACAGGTTTAAGGTTTTGAGCTGACTGTGCTGGATCTGATTGTTTGGTTGAGTCAGAAGGTGTGGAGTTTGAGGTAAAATCCATGGTGGGCCTTGAGCTAAGTTCTTTAAGATTGGGTACCAGTGCTGGCATGGCCAGTCTGGGGCAATCAGGATCATCTGTGGTTTTTCTTATCTGACTTTTAGGAGTACCTTTGAAAGGAGAGGCAGTGGTGGGAAGGCATAAACTTTTAGGCTTTTCCAGCTGAACGAGAGAGCATCCACCTTCCATGCTTGTGTGTGATAGGTCCTTGTACAGAATTTTTGTAGTTGGCAATTATTTGGGGAGGCAAAGAGATTTATGTCTGGGCACCCCCATTTCTGCGTTATCATGCTGAATACTTGAGGATTTAATTTCCACTTGTGAGGATCCATGATGTTTCTGCTTAAGTCGTCTGCCAGAGTGTTTTTCTTTCCTGGCAGGAATTGTGCTTGTAGATGAATTTGATAGGCTAGAGCTGTGTCCTACAAGGTCATGACTTGTCTGCATAGGGGATAAGAATGAGTGTCCCCTTGCTTGTTCATGTACCACATAACTGTGGTGTTGTCTGTCTTTAGTAATAGTTGTCCTGGATGCAGAAGGTCCTTGAAAGCTATTAGGGCATTTTGTACAGCCAACATCTCTTTTTGATTGATGTGAAGATGCATTTGGTCTGCAGTCCACTTGCCTGAATACATTTTCCTGCCATGTGTGCTCCCCGGGCGTAATGGGAAGCATCTGTTGTTAGTGTCTGCCTGGCTGTGGGTAGAGTGAAAGGCTGTCCCTTGTTGAGGTGACATGCCTGTGCCCACCATCAAAACTCCTGTTGTAGGCAGGGAATTAGTGGTATTACTGTTTCCAAACTGTGACAGTGTTGAGTCCACACACTTTTTAGGTACCATTGTAATTTCCTCATATGCAGTCTGGCATATGGAATTAGTAGTATGCAGGATGCCATGAATCCCAAGGCCTGCAGAATTTTTCTTGCAGGGAGTTGGGTCTTTGTTGCCATCAATTGAAAGTACTGAGTCAGTTGTTTTTGCTTGTCTGGCGTGAGATAAGCCATCTGGGCCGTAGTATTTAAGCTGGCACCCAGGAATATTATCTCTTGTGAGGGCACTAGTTTTGACTTCTTTTCGTTTACTGTGTACCCTAGGCAAATTAGCAACCTTTTTACAAACGCCAGATGCTTTAGAAGAATGTCCTTGCTCTCTGCTTGAATAAGGCAGTCATATGGATATATCTGAATTCCTTTTTGTCTGCAAAATGCAATTACTGGTGCCAGGCACTTTGTGAAGACCCTGGGCACAGTAGATAAGCCAAAGGGCAGTGCAGAGAATTGGTAATGCATTGAACCAGCTGTGAGTCTGAGGTATCTTCTGCAATTTTGTCTGATAGGGACATGCAGGTATGCCTCTTTGAGGTCCAAAGTAACAAGCCAAGCCTTCTTGCCCAGCATGGGAAGAAGCTGCTGTAGTGTCAACATTTTGAATTTCGGAACATCCAGGTAAGTATTTAGAGTAGAAAGGTATAGTATGGGTCTCCAGGCTTTGTCCTTTCTGGGGACCAGAAAAAGTCTCAAGTAAAATCCTTGTTCCTGTTGTGGCACTTTTTGAATAGCTCTCATGTCCATGAGGGCTGTAATTTGTTTTGGTGCCTCTGTCCATTGATTTTGTGGCAGGTCTGGCATTCCTTTTAGCCTTGGCAGAGTGAAAGTGGAACCTGCAACCTTGAGACACAATATTCAGAACCCATTTGTCTTGGGTGATTATATGCCAATTTTGAGAAAAAAGCGCAAGTTTTCCCCCCTAAGGGAGCTGCCAAAAGGTAAGTGCTTGGCATTTAAAGGGGGAAGTCATTGGGACTGTTTCCTATAAGGTTGTGACTTGTCTTCACCTCCTTTTGGGGTTGAAGCACCCCACTGTCGTGGTCTGTAAAAGCCTTGGGGCTGAGATCTGCTTCTTGGGCATCTGTATCTGCCTCTTTGTGGTCTGTCTGACATTGGAAAGGACCAGTTCTTTGAAGGCCAATTTCTACTAAATCTAGGTGGCTGTACCTGTAAGAAATCCTTCACCATTTGCATAGATTTTGCCTTAACCTCTTCTTCCTTAACACCAAATAAAATATCCTGCTGTAAAGGAGCATCCAATAATTTAGCCTTAACATGGTCAGGTAAACCTTGTTCTTTTAACCAAGCATGCCTTCGAATCATAGATCCTGTAACTGCTGCTCTACAAGAAGCCTCTAATGAATCAAAACCACATTACAGAGTATGTTTGCCCACTTGTTCAGCTGCATGCAATAACTCCTGCATTTCCTTATAGTCAGGTTGTTCTGAACTTGTAATCACTTTCTGCTTTAAAAGAGACATTAAATATTGTTGGTATTTAAGCATGTGAAACTGGCAATTTAAAGCTCTGACTGCTAAAGTTGCAGAAGTGTAAACTTTCTTCCCCCATCTGTCTAATGCTCTGGAATCCCTGTCAGAGGGAACTGGATTCTTAGCCGTGGAAGCCTTTACCCCTTTGCGACCCTAGGAAATAGTTTCTGGTTCAGCAACAGGGTTTTTATAAAGAAATTTGTGAGAATCGGGGACTCTGTAGTACCTGTCTGGCTTGACTGGAGCAGGGGGGCAAGAATCAGGATTTAAACTGGATTCAGAGAACACATCATCCACAATAGCTAACACTGGCGGAATAGCAAGGGGTCTGTGCTGAGGTAATAAAAGAAAATCTCTGAGCCTTTTCTTAGATTCTGAGTAATCCTGGCTCTCCCAATGGAAATGCTCCCTCATGGTATGTAAAGTTTCCCCAAAAGAATAATCCTCTGGAGGAGAGGCTGAAGGAATTGATTCTTCAGCATCAGAGTCCTCATAGGGGGGTAAAGAGTATCCCTGGTCTGAAGAGGAATCAGAGTAAATGGAAACCTGGTCAGAGGAATCATAGTCTGTGTCCTGCCTAGGCCTTTTATCAGGAGGGGGATGGGTACCCCTAATCAGAGTAATTAAGTCTTCGGCCATTTTGAGCATCTGTTTTTTAGGCATGGAGGCCTGTCCAGGTGAATGCTGTACTTGCTTCTTTGCCTTTAATGGAGTTTTAGACTTGGCTGTAGTTTTTATGGTAATCTGTGAAGGTCTGAAAACACCCTCAGAAGCCGATGCCTGCTCAGTGGCTCTGGACCCATCTGAAGGGTTAGTTTCCATAGGCCCAACACCTTGAGTATTCAGAGGCCTAGACATCTCCACGTGGGAGTCGGAGGCGGCCTGTAGCTCTGAGGTAGCAGGTGTCAGGGGCTGCGAAAGTGGCTCACTGAGAACCGGCGACTGGCCTAGAAGAGGCTTCATCGTCCGTTTTGGGCCTCGGATGCCTGTCCTTATCTTTGTCATTGTGTTTTTTGTGTATTCCGGTTGTCGGTTGTTCTGACGGCATGGTATAATTAAACCTTCGTCCAAAGTAATGGCGAGCAAAATCAAACCGACGTTTAATAGTGCGTTTGTTAAATCTAGCACAAAACCAACAACTAGTGACATTGTGGTCTGGGCCTAGGCATGGAATACAGTAAGAATGAAAATCCTTATGAGGTATTTGCTTCTCACAAGAAATACAATTATTAACTTTTACTGACATCGGCCTGAGGCAAGAAAAAGTTTCCCCAATGGGGTACTTAGCTTTATTGAAGACTTCAGTTCTGAAAATTCAAATTGAAAATCTCAGGAGTTGGCCGACCGGCACTTGTGAACTGCTTTTGCTTCGGGCACCGCGCAGCAAGAAAGACTGAAGAAAATGGCGTCGGCTGCATCTTACATACCCCTGGCGCACTGATGTCAGGGAAGAAGCGACAGCAACCGACACCGGACCAAGACTTTGGAACTCTGGCCAACTGCGGGACCGCCTGACGACAGGATAACCCAAATGTAATGACTGCAGCAGTGAAACACGATGAACATCTTGTAGCCTTGTGACACGATATTTAGAACCCACATGTCCTGGGTTATGATGTGCCAATTTTGATAAAAACTGCTAATTTTCCCCATAAGGGTGCCGCTAGGAGATAAGTGCTCGGTGCAGGCAGAGGGAAGTCATTGGGACTGTTTCCTGTATGGTTGAGATTTGTCTTCTCCAATTTTGGAGGTAGAGGCACCCCACTGCTTTAATCTGTATGAACCTTGCGCCTGGGATCTGCCTCTAGGGTGTCTACATCTGCCCCTTTGAGGTCTGTCTGACACAGGAAAGGACCAATTTTTTGTTGGCCAGTGTCTACTAAACCTAGGTGGTTGTACTTGTAAAAAATCTTCGATAGTTTGCATAGATTTAGCTTTGTCCCCCATTTCTTTAACACCTCTTCTGCCTTAACACCAAATAAAGTATCATGCTGTAAAGGTGCATCTAATATTTAACTTTGACATGCACAGGCAGATTTTGTTCCTTCAACCAAGCATGCCTCCTAATTACAGAACCTGTAACTGCGGCCCTGCAGGAGGTCTCCAAAAAATCAAAACCACATTGCAAAGTATGCTTTCCAACTTGTTCAGCTGCATGCAATAAATCCTGCATTTCCTTGTTTTCTGCACATTCAGAGTTTAACAACATTTTCTGTTTAAGCAATGCCATGACATGTTGCTGATATTTGAGCATATGAAACTGACAGTTTAAGGCCCTTATAGCCAAGGTAGCAGATGTGTATACCTTTTCTCCCCATCTGTCCAGTGCCCTAGAATCCCTGTCAGAGGGGGTAGGGTTTTTTGCAGCGAAAGCCTCAACTCCCTTGGGACCCTGTGAAATAGTTTCTGGGTCTGCAGCAGGGTTTTTAAAAAGGAATTTATGAGAGTCAGGAACCCTGTAATATCTGTCAGGCTTAACAGGAGCCGGCGGTAAGGAGTCAGGGGTAAGACTAGACTCTGAAAACACATAATCTACAATGTCCAACACAGGTGGAATGGCTAGTGGCCTGTGTTGAGGTAGTAAAAGGAAATCCCTGAGCCTTTTTTTAGATTCTGAAAAATCTTCGCTCTCCCAGTGGAAATGCTCCCTCATGGTATGCAAGGTTTCCCCAAAAGAATAGTCCTCTGGAGGAGAAGCTGAAGGAATAGATTCTTCAGCATCAGAATTCTCATTGGGGGGAAGAGAATATTCCTGATCAAAAGAGGAATGAGAAGAAATAGAAACCTGATCTGAAGATTCATAGTCAGTCTCTTGCCTAGGCCTCTTATCAGGAGGGGGATGGGAACCCCTGATCAAGGTAATTAAGTCTTCGGCCATTTTGAGCATCTGTTTTTTGGGCATAGTGGCCTGTCCACGTGGCTCTTGAGTTTGTTTCTTTGCTTTAGAAGGTGCTGTAGTCTTTGCCTTTGAAGCTGAAGTCGGTGTAATGTAAAGATGTTTAGGTCTGAATGCACCCTCAGAAGCCGGTGCCTGCTCAGCGGCTCTGGACCCATCTGAAGGAATAGTATCCGAGGCTCCAATACCTTGAGTTTCCAGTGGCATGGCAGACTCCACGTGGGAGTTGTTAGCGGGCTGCGACTCTAAAGTAGTGGGCGTCAGGGGCTGCGAAAGCGCCTCACTGAGAACTGGCGACTTGCTTGGGACAAGCTTCGTTGTCGGTTTTGGGCCTCGGTTGTCTATCTTTCTCTTTTTCTTTGCGTTTTTTATGAACTCTGGTAGTCGGTAGATAACCAACGACATTTCTGGATAATTGAAAAGGAGGCCAAAATAGTTTAAAGCAAAGTCATACCAACGCTTACTAGTGCGTTGGTTAAATCTAGCACAAAACTGACAACTAGCAACGTTGTGATCTGGGCCTAGGCAAGGAATACAGTAAGAAAATCCTTATGAGGTATTTGCTTACCACAGGAAATACAATTATTAACTTTTTCTGACATCGGTCTGGAGCAAGAAAAAAGTTTCCCCAACGGGGTACTTAGCTTTATTGAAGACTTCAGATCTGAAACTCAAGCACAAATATCTCAGGAATTGGCCGACCGGCACTTGCGAACTGCTTCTGCTTCGGGCACCGCGCAGCAAGAAAGACTGAAGAAAATGGCATCGGCCGCATCTTTTATTCCCCTGACGACCTGATGTCAGGGAAGGGGTGACAGCAGCCGACGCAGGACCCAGGACTTTGGAATTCAGGCCGACTGAGGGCAACCTGCCAGCAAGATTACCCAAATGTAATGACTGCAACAGTGAAACATGAAGAACATCCTTTGTGTTCTTCCACTGAAAACAATAGCATATTCTAGCAACAGTCTCAGAGAAAGACAACCCCCACAGGGAGAATCAGAAAGTACAGTTGTGTACACTTACCATAAATGCAGAAGTTCAAGTGTATTCACTGTTGCAGTCATCACACTTGGGTTATCTTGCCAGGGGTAGCCCTCAGTCGGCCAGAATACCAGAGGCTTAGTATTTCTGTGTTGGTTACTGTCACTTTAGAAATGATGTCAGGTCATCAGAGGGTATAAAAACAGGCAGCCCACGCCATTACATCAGTTTTTCTTTCCCCAAATGTCAGGAGCCCCCAAATAGGGAACAAAGTTATGGTGGAAAAACACCACCAGTAAAAAGTAAATACCAATAGCCTTGTAAGGAGTGAGAGAGAGAGAGACAAGGGGGGCTGGAGGGTGGGAAACCAGGACTGCAACAGTGAATACACTCTAACATCTACATTTTTGGTAAGTGTACACAACTGTACTATGTTCTTCGTGTTTCACTGTTGCAGTCATCACACTTGGGTTGATTCCCAAAGCTGAAGAATGGGTGGAGGCAGTCAAGAAGAGTTGGGGCTGGCTAATATGCCCTGCAGGACTGCTGTTGCAAAGCCTGCCCTGGATTTGGAAAAGATAGGCAGGTCGAAATGCTTGGTGAAGGTATGAAAAGAACTACAAGTAGCAGCTTCCAGAATGTCCCTGGTAGGGACTCATCTGAGAAAGGCTGTAGAGGTTGAAGTTGCCCTAGTGGAATAGGTTCATAGGTTTATAGGTTGACACTAGGCTTATAGGTTGATACTAGGCTATCTGCCCTAGGGCAATTATAAGCCTAGACAGAGTGTGTTTGGCTTTCGCCACCCTTTTAGATTAGTTGACTGTGCCTCTGTATAGTAGGTCACAGAAGGTAGCCATATTAAGGTTAGTTTACTGTACCTCTGACCCGCTGAGGGTTTTTTTCCCATGGTGTTTGTAACAGAAATGGATACAGTGTGCTATCCATTTGGAGATGGTTTGTTTTTACATGGCCTTGCCCTCTACCCCTGGTGCAAAGCTGCCTAGTAACTGGTCAGATTTCCTAAAGGGCTTAGTCCTATCAAGGTAGAATCTGAGCTGTCTGTGCACATCTAAAGAGTGCAGGATCCTTTCCCCCTTATTTTGTGGATTAGGGAAAAAGGTGGTCAAATGGACAGATTGGTTGAGAGCCACACTGGATACCACTGTAGGCATAAAAGTTGGGTTAGTCCTGAGGAAGACCCTATCGGCATGAAAAAATAATGAAGGATTCTACAGCCATAAGTGCTTGTAGCTCAGACACTCTTCTAGCTGAAGTGATGGCCAGAAGCAGGCTGTTTTCCAAGAGAGGAATTTTAACTCTGCTGACGCTGCAGGCTCAAAAGGGGGTAGCGTGAGCTTTTCCAACACAAAATTAAGGTCCCAAGCAGGGGTGGGGGCTCTTCTTGGTGGCCTTAAGTTGTTAGCTCCTCTCAGGAACTGCTCGATGAAAGGGTGAGAGAAGAGAAGTGGCTCAGTGATGTAATGAGCACCGATGGCAGAGGCATGGATCTTAATAGAAGGGAAGGACAGGCCTCTGTGGAGTAGGTCTGTTAGGTAATTCAGGATGAGAGGTAAGGAGGGCTGTGTTGTATCCGCTCCTTTAGTGTGAATCCAGAAACAATACCTTTTCCACTTATCAGCATAGGATTTCATTGTACTTGGTCGTTTGGCTTCACGTATGACATCCAGTACCTGCTTGCTTAGGCTGGCCACTGGAGGAGAATTCAAGGAACAAGCCAGGCTGCAAGGTTCAGGGTCTGCAATTGCAGATGCAAGATCTGTCCCTTCTGCTGAGTCAGGAGGGTTGGAATCTGGGTTAGGTGCCATGGGAGCACTGGTGACAGACTGCGCAGTAGTGGGTACCAGTGTTGGCGTGGCCAGTCTGGGGCAATCAGGATTGCCCTTGGTCTTTCTTGCCTTATCTTGAGTAATACTCTTATAAGAAGAGGCAGAGGGGAAAATGCATAGATTGAGAGGTTTGCCCACTAGAAGGATAGGGCATCCACTTTCCAGGCCTTGCTGTGAGGTACCATGGTGCAGAATTCACTGAGCTGATGTTTGGAAGAGGAGACAAATAGGTCCACCTTTGGGGAACCCCATTTCTGGGTCACAAGGCTGAAGGTGTTGTGGTTTAGTTGCCACTCTTGTGGGTCTAGGAGATTTCTGCTTAAGTTGTCTGCCAGAGAGTTTTGGTTGCCTGGCAGGAATTGAGCTTGCAAGTGAATATGCACGGCTGAGGCAGTGTTACACAGGGACATGGCAAGCCTGCAGAGCGCGTTCCCCCCTGTTTTTTTGATGTACCACATCACTGTGGTGTTGTCGGTTTTGATTAGTAGGGGGCCCGGTGAGAGTAGGGATCTGAAAGCTGTCAGAGCATGCTCAACAGCTAGCATCTCTTTTTGGTTGATGTGCAGATGAATTTGGTTTGGCCTCCAGTGGCCCTGAATGCACCTGCCATCCAGATGTGCACCCCAGGCATAGTCTGATGCGTCTGTGGTTATGGTCTGGGCAGTGTGGGGTTGAGTAAAGGGAAGTCCCTTGTTGTGGTTGCATGCTGCTGCCCACCAAAGAAACTCTTTCCTTAGACAAGGTATTATACGTATGATAGTTTCCAGGTCCTGAGAATGTTGGCACCAAAGGCTTTTTAAGTAACACTGTAGTTTCCTCATATGCAGTCTAGCATATGGGATTAGTAGAATGCAGGAGGCCATGAACCCTAGAGCCTGCAGGATTTTCCTTGCAGATAGCTGGGTTCTGGTGGTCATTTGAGTGACGTAGCCTGTCAGATTGGCTTGTTTTTCTGGAGTAAGGAATGCCATCTGAGATGCTGTGTCCAAGCTTGCTCCCAAGAATACAATTTTTTGACTGGGGACTAGTTTGGATTTTTTTTCATTGATAGTGTACCCCAGGGAGGTTAGAAGGTCCTTTACAAATGTCATGTGCTGCAACAGCTTTTTCTGACTGTCTGCCTAAATTAGGCAATCGTCCAAGTAAGGGTAAATTTGAATATTTCTCTGTCTACAGTTGGCAATGGCTGGAGCCAGGCATTTTGTGAAAACTCTGGGAGCAGTGGATAAGCCAAAGGGAAGTGCAGATAACTGATAATGTATAGATCCTGTCCTGAAATGTAGATATTTCCTGCAGCAGTCCCTGACTGGGATGTACAGATAGGCCTCCTTTAGGTCTAGGGTGGCTAACCAGGCATCTTTGGATAGCATAGGGAGAAAGCTGCTGTAGGGTGAGCATTTTGAATTTTGGTACCACCAGGAAGGTATTTAGAATGGATAGATCTAAGATTGGGCGCCAGGTGCCCTCTTTCCTGGGTACCAGGAAAAGTCTGGAATAAAAACCTTGGCCTATCTGTTCTGCAGGAACAGGCTGAATTACCCGTATGGAGAGCAGGGACTGAACTTGGTTTTGTGCCTCTGCCCACTGGTTTGGAGGAAGATCTGGGAACCCTTTTGGGGTTGGCAGCATGCGGAAATAAAATCTGTACCCCTGGGATACAATGTTGAGGACCTTGAGGATCCATTGATCGTTGATGATGGAGGTCTAGTTTTTTGCATGGTGGGCAAATTTTCCTCCTAGGGGCACGAGCAACTGGGCAGAGGTGAGGAGTGGAGTTGAGAAGTCATTGTGAATTATTTCTGTAAGGGGGTGGCTTAGGACTCCCTGCTTTAGAAGTGGAGGCACTCCATTGCTTAGATCTCTGCTTACACTGAGACTGTAATCTGGAGGGTCTGTTTCCCCTGAATCTAGTTTGAGATGGCCTTGAGGAGGCTGGAAAGGAACAATGTTTTGAGGGGCAATGCCTACTGAATCTTGGAGGTTGCACTTGCAAAAAATCTTTGACTGTCTGCACAGACTTAACCTTTTCTTCCATCTTTTTTAAAACCTCTTCTGCTTTGGTGCCAAACAGATTGTCCTTGTTCAGAGGAGCGTCCAATAATTTTGATTTGACATGGTCTGGCAAGGTCTGCTCCTTAAGCCAGTTATGCCTTCTAAGTAAAGAACCTGTGACTGCTGCCCTGCAAGATGCTTCTAGGGCATCAAACCCACATTGCAGGGTATGCTTGCTGACTTGGCTTGCAGAATGCATAAGCTCCTGTAATTCTTTATTTTCTGTACAGTCAGGAAAAGTAGATAATTTTTGCTTAATAAGTTCCATAGTATGTTGCTGGTATTTCAGCATATGGAACTGACAATTCAATGCTCTAATGGTGAGAGTTGCAGAGGTGTATATGTTTTCACCTCATCTGTCTAAAGCTTGGGAATCCCTGTCCGAGGGGGTGGGATTCTTAGTTGTAGTGGCTTTTATTCCTTTAGGTCCTTGGGAGATGACCTCTGGGTCAGCAACATAATTTTTCAAGAGAAATTTGTGAGAGTCAGGGGCTCTGTAGTACCGGTCAGGTTTCCTTGGAGCAGGGGGTAAAGTATCAGGAGTTAGATTGGATTCCATAAAGACATCATCCACATCATCCAGAACAGGAGGGATAGCTAAGGGTCTGTGCTGAGGTAAATCTAAAAATTCCCTGAGTCTCTTTTTGGACTGAGGATAATCCTGGCATTCCCAAAAGAAATGCTCTATCAATGTAGGGTTTCACCAAAAGAAAAATCCTCTGGAGGGGAGTCAGAAGGAATGGATTCCTCTGCATCTGAATCCTCATAGGCAGATAAGGGCATGTCTTCATATTCGGAAACCTCAGAGTCGGCAAACTCTTAGTCAGATAAAGTTGCTGGGGACAAGTCTCTTTCTTTTAGCAGGGGAAGGCTGGCTTCCCCTAATCAGCATGATCTGTCTTCTGCCATTTTAAGCATCAGAGATTGTGGCAAGGAAGCAGGTGCTTGAGTTTGGGTCGCCGTTTTTTTAGGCGTAGCTCATACTCTTGGCCTTAGAAACTCAGTAGTTTTAGAAAGAACTGAAGACGCGAAAAGTTGTTGGTTTGTGTCGAATATCGGTAGTGCGAAGAACTTCCTCAGAAGCCAGTACTTGCACAGTGGCTCCAGAGCCATCCAAGGTAGAGATATCTGCAGGTTCCATTCTCAAAGAAGAGTCTCACGGCATACCGGTCTCCAAATGGGTCTCGGTAGCGGCCTGCGAATCCACTGAAGTGGACATCAGAGGCTGTAAAAGCGTCTCACTGAGTACCAGCGAACTGGTGACTAGCTTAACGGAAGCGTCATCAGCAGTTTTGGACCTGTGCGGTCTGTCTCTGTCTTTATCCTTTCGTTTTTTGGAAGATCGGTATTCGGATGGCTTACCGAAGCCATTTCGGAATATGGAGAAAGTACAGTTGTGCACACTTACCATAAATGTAGATGTTAGAGTGTATTCACTGTTGCAGTCATTACATTTGGGGAAGCTGGCAGGTTGCCCTCAGTCAGCCTGATTAACAAAGTCTTGGGTCCTGCGTCGGTTACTGTCCCTTCTTCCATGACATCAGGTCGTCAGGGGTATAAAACATGCAGCCGATGCCATTACATCAGTTTTTCTTGCCCCAGATGTCAGGTGCCCCCCAAATGGGGAGCAAAAAAAAAAAAAAAAAAAAAAATATATATATATATATATATATATATATATATATATATATATGTAAATAATTTAAAACACAAAAAATATACCTCCAAACAAAAGCAAATACACCAAAAAAGGCTTTTAAGCTTAGTAAAAGAAAGGAGTGGTATAGTAAGAGAAAAACAGGGGGCTGGAGGGTGGGTAACCAGGACTGCGACAGTGAATACACTCGAACATCTATATTTATGGTAAGTGCACACAACTGTACTATGTTCTTCGTGTTTTACTGTTGCAGTCATTACATTTGGGTAGAATCCCAAAGCTATGGTTGGGAGGATGGATTTATACAGCATTAGGAGCAGCTATAAGGCCCTGCAGGACAGCAGTGGCAAAGCCAGCTCTGGATTTAAAGAAGAGAGGTAAGATGGTAATGTTTGGTGAACGTATGAACTGAGCTCCAGGTAGCAGCTTCTAGAATGTCCCTGGTAGGAACCCCTCTGAGAAAGGTTGCAGAAGTAGATGCAGCCCTGGTGGAATAAGATCTGATCCCCTTGGGGATAGGTCTACCATGGTGCATATAGCAGAAATGAATACAATGGCTTATCCATTTTGAAATAGTCTGCTTTGAAATGGCCTTTCCCTCTCCCCTGCAGCAAATGCCACCAATAGCTGTTCAGATTTTCTTAGAGATTTTGTCCTGTTTAAGTAGAATCTAAGTTGTCTGTGTACATCCAATGAATGCAGAATCCGCTCACCCTTGTTCTGTGGATTTGGAAAGAAAGTCTGCAGATAAATGGTCTGATTAAGAGCCACACTGGATACCATCTTAAGCATAAAAGATGGAATGATCCAGAGAGCCACCCTATCCAGATGAAAAATAATGAAAGGCTCAACTGCCATAAGAGCCTGCAATTCTGAAATCCTTCTAGTTGAAGTGACTGCTAAAAGGAAAGCTGTTTTCCAAGAGATAAATTTTAGGTCTGCAGTAGCAGCTAGCTCAAAAGGAGGGAGCGTGAGCTTCTCCAAAACAAAACTGAGGTCCCATGCAGGAGTTGCTGCTCTCCTGGGAGGTCTTGAATTTTTGGCCCCTCTGAGATACTGCTTTAGCAGAGGATGAGAGAAGAGGGGAGGTTCTGTGTTGTAATGGGCTGAAATGGCAGAGGCATGGATTTTTATGGAAGAAAACGATAGGCCCCTTTGAAGCATCTCAGTTAGGTATTGTAGAATCTGAGGAATATTGGGCATTGCTGTGCTTATTCCTTGTGACTGGTTCCAGGCACAGAATCTTTTCCATTTGTCAGCATAGGATTTTCTAGTACTAGGCCTTCTAGCCTCCAAAATGACATCCATCACAGGTTTGCTGACAGGTGTCAAGGGTGAAATTAGTTGATGAGCCACGCTGCAAGATTCAAAGTTTGGATATGAGTGTGCAGAATTTGGTAGTTCTGCTGAGACAGTAGGTAAGGTGTCTGAGGCAGGTGCCACGGAGGAAGGTGTGACACATTGCGCAGGAGTGAATACCAGTGTTGGCGAGGCAAGTCTGGAGCAATCAGAATCATTTTTGGTTTGTCCTGTCTGACTTTTAGTAGAACTTTGGAGAGCAGAGGGAGAAAAGCATAGACTGATAGGTTTTTCCAGCTGAATGAGAGAGCATCCACTTTCCAAGTTTTTTTTGTGATGAATTCTTGTGCAGAATTTGTCCAACTGATAGTTCTGAGGTGAGGCAAAAAGATCTATGTCTGGGATCCCCCATGTGCGTGTCAACATGTTGAAAACTTGTGGTTCCAGTTTCCATTCGTGTGGGCCCTTAAGATTTCTGCTTAGTTCGTCTGCCAGAGTATTTAGCTTTCCTGGCAGGAATTGAATTTGTAGTTGTATTTGATAAGTCAAGGCAGTGTTCCACAATGCCATGGCTAGTCTGCAAAGGGGGTAGGAATGTGTACCCCCCTGCTTGTTTATGTACCACATAACTGTGGTGTTGTCCTATAATCATTAGTTGCCCTGGATGAAGGTAGTCCTTGAAGGCTGTCAGAGCATTCTGTACAGCTAGCATCTCTTTCTGATTCATATGTAGGTGCATTTGATTTGGGCTCCATTTGCCCTAAATGCACTTTCCTGCCAGATGCGCCCCCCCCCCCCACCCAAGCATAGTCTGATGCGTCTGTAGTTAGGGTTTGGGCGGCAGGGAGTGGAGTGAATGACAGTCCCTTATTTTGGTGGCTTGCTTCTGCCCACCATAGGAACTCTAGTTGCAGGCAAGGTATAATAGGAATCATTGTTTCCAGGCTGTGACAATGTTGGCTCCATAAACTTTTTAAGTACCATTGAAGTTTCCTCATATGCAGTCTTGCATATGGAATTAGAAGAATGCAGAAGGCCATGAACCCCAAGGGTTGCAGAATTTGCCTTGCAGATAGGGTTGTTGTGGCCACCTGTTTGAAGTAGGTCACCAATTGAATTTGCTTTTCTGGTGTAAGGTAAGTCATCTGGGCAGTTGTATTCAAGCTTGCACCCAGGAATGTAATTTTTTGAGAGGGTACCAGTTGTGATTTCTTTTCATTTATGCTGTACCCTAGACAAGTTAGAACCCTTTTTACAAACGCCAAATGCTCTAGAAGAATGTCCTTGTTCTCTGCCGGAATTAGACAATCGTCCAGGTATGGATATATTTGAATATTTCTTTGCCTGCAAAACGCAATTACTGGAGCCAGGCACTTTGTGAAGACCCTGGGCACAGTAGATAAGCCAAAGGGCAGTGCAGAGAACTGGTAATGCAAGTAGATTGCTTTGAAGCAGAGGTATCTTCTGCAAGATTCCCTGATTGGGATATGTAGGTAAGCCTCTTTTAAGTCCAGAGTTACCAACCAGGCATCTTTGCCTAGCATAGGTAGTAACTGTTGAAGAGTCAGCATCTTGAATTTTGGAATGTCCAGAAATGTATTTTGAATTGATAAGTCCAGAATTGGACTCCATGATTTGCCTTTTCTGGGTACCAAGAAAAGTCTTGAATAGAAACCTTGTCCCTTTTCCTCTTCTGGTACTGGTTGAATAGCTCCCATATTCATGAGGGACAGAACTTGTTTCTGGGCCTCTGCCCACTGATTTGATGTCAGATCTGGCCATTCGTTTGGGATTGGCAATGTGTGGAAATGAAATCTGTATCCCTGGGATACTATATTTAAAACCCATTTGTCCTGGGTAATAATTTGTCAGTTTTGTGCATGAAGTGCCAGTTTCCCCCCCAAAGGGGCGGCTAAAAGAGAAGTGCTTGGTGATTGTAGAGGAAAGTCACTGAGACTGTTTACCATGGGGAGGTGCCTTGTTACTTCCAGATTTGTTGGTGGAGGCACACCATTGTTTTCTTCTAAAAGTTCCTTGTGACTGAAACCTGGAGCCTTTGGAATGTCTGGATTTGACTTGAATGGCTCTCGAGGGAACTGGAAAGGACCAGTTCTTAGTAGGCCAGTGCCTACTAAACCTTGGAGACTGCACTTATAAGAAATCTTTCACAGTTTGCATAGATTTAGCTTTATCTTCCATCTTTTTTAACACTTCTTCAGCCTTATTACCAAAGAGACAGTCCTGTTGTAAAGGAGCATCCAACAATTTTGCTTTAACATGGTCAGGCAGATTTTGCTCTTTGAGCCAAGCATGCCTTCTTAGCGCAGATCCAGTTACAGCGGACCTGCAAGAGGCCTCCAAGGAATCAAAACCACATTGCAAAGTATGTTTTCCAACTTGTTCAGCTGAATGTAATAAATCCTGCAAATCTTTATTTTCCACACAGTCAGAGATTAGCATAATTTTCTGTTTAAGTAGTCGCATAACATGCTGTTGATATTTAAGCATATGAAATTGACAGTTTAAAGCCCTGATTGCCAAGGTTGCAGACGTTTAAACCTTCTTACCCTATCTATCCAGCGCCCTGGAATCTCTATCAAATGGGGTAGGATTTTTAGGAGTAGAGGCCTTAATGCCCTTGGAACCCTGAGAAATGGTTTCCGGATCAGCAGTAGGGTTTTTGAAAAGGAATTTGTGTGAGTCAGGAACCCTGTAGTATCCGTCTGGCTTACTAGGAGCCGGAGGCAGAGAATCAGGAGTCATACTAGATTCTGAAAAAACATCATCAACAATATAGCCAAAGGCCTATGGTGAGGAGGAAGAAGAAAATCCCCATGTCCCTTTTTAGATTCAGAGAAATCCTGACTTTCCCAGTGGAAATGTTCCCTTAAGGTATGTTAAGTTTCTCCAAAACAGAAATCCTCAGGAGGAGAAGCAGAAGGGATGGAATCTTCTGCATCAGAGACCTCATAAGTAGGTATAGATAAATCCTGTTCAGAAGAAGAATCAGAAGAAATAGAATCCTGATCTGAAGACTCATAGTCAGTGCCTTGCCTAGGCCTCTTAGCAGGAGGGGGTTGGCTACCCCTGATCAAGGTAATTAAATCTTCAGCCATTTTGATCATTTGTTTTTTAGGCATTGGGGCCTGCACACGTGGCCCAAGCCTCGGTTTTTTAGACATAGAAGTAGATTTTGGCCTTAGTTTTGAGGATGGTGTCGGTTTAATATACAAATCTTTAGGCCTGAAAACACCCTCAGAAGCCAGTACCTGTACAGTGGCTCTGGACCCATCTAAAGTAGAGACATCCATGGGTTCAATACTTAAAGCATCTCGCGGCATACCGGACTCTGAATGGGTCTCAGTAGAGGCCTGCGAATCAAAAGTAGCAGGTATCAGGGGTTGCAAAAGTGCCTCACTGAGTACCGGCGAACTAGCGACTGGCTTAGGAGAAGCGCCATCGTCAGTTTTGGACCTCGATGGCCTGTCTCTGTCTTTTTCTTTGCGTTTTTTAGGTATTCTGATAGTCGGATTGCTAACCAACGTCATTTCTGGATAGTTAAATCGTGAGCCAAAATATTTAGAAGCAAAAATATACCGACGTTTAATAGTGCATTAATTAAATCAAGCACAAAACCGACAGCAAGGTACATTATGATCAGGGCCTAGGCAAGGAATGCAGTACAAATGAAAATCCAGTACTTGCGTATTATCGCAACCACACACACTGTCAGTTTTCTCTCCAGCCGTCTAGCACGTTTATGTTCATATTCTAAAAAGTACTTACAGCTACCAGAATGACTGTGTCTGGTTTGGTGATAATGTGGAGGAATGTAGCTACACCTGACATTGTTTTACCTGGGAGTATTTCCCCGTTGTGAAGTATATCAGTCTAAGAGTTAGTACACATATTTACCATGGTTGTGAGGACACAGATTCCAAGCAAGTCATCTAATCTAATATGATTGCATCGGAAAATATTGCAAAAATACAGAAATAAAGCCGATAACAGAAGTTGACCCCCCCCCCCCCCAAAAAAAAAAAACAAAACATATTCAGGCAGGCTCTTCTGTGACACTGTTTTCCAAGGGGAAGTGAGGTTGCATAACAGCCAACCCAGAAGGCATAACCAAGCGTGGTTGTGATAATACTGTCTTAAAAAAAAAACATGCATGTCTTCTGCTTATGTTTTCAGCATGGTTGCAATAATACTTTTTTTTAACGCAACCACGTTCAAAAAATAACACCATGATTGCATACAAGGACAGTTTAAAAGAGTATGGTTAACGTATTATCGCAACCACATATTCTCAGCATTCTCAGCAGCACGTTAGTTCACTGAGAATGGAATATTGCAGAGAATGCTGACAATGTGTGGTTGCGATAATACGCAAGTACCGAAAATCCTTATGAGGTATTTGCTTCCCACAAGTAATGCAATTATTAACTTTTACTGACATTGGAAAGGAGCAAGAAAAAGTATCCCCAACGGGGTACTTAGCCTTTAGTTGAAGACTTCGGTTCTGAAACTCGAAAACGAAAATTTCAGGGGTCGGCCTTCTGGCACTTGTGAACTGATTCTGCTTCGGGCACCGCATGGCAAGAAAAACTGATGTAATGGCGTTGGCTGCATGTTTTATACCCCTAACGACCTGACGTCATGAAAGAAGGGACAGCAACCGACGCAGGACCCAAGACTTTGTTAATCAGGCCGACTGAGGGCAACCTGCCAGCAGACTACCCAAATGTAATGACTGCAACTGTTTAACATGAAGAACATCGAGAATTAAAGTATTTAGCTACAATAAGGGCCCGACGACGAATAGTTTGGGTGTTGAACAAAACAGGCAGAGATGTATGTTGTGGTCTGGGCCTAAACAGGTGACACAGGAAGAATGGAAATCTCAGTGTGGTATTTGATTTCCACAGGTGAGACAATTGTTAACTTTTTCTGACATCGGTTCGAGTGACAAAACAGGATCCTCAACGGGGTACTTAGCTTTAAAAGACTTCAAGATACTTAAATTTCGGAATGAAAACTCTGGTAGCGGCTGACCGGCACTCATGCGAACTGTTTCTGCTTCGGGCTTCTCGGCAAGAAAGACTGATGTAATGGTGTCGGCTGCCTGTTTTTATACCACTGATGACCTGACGTCAGTCCTGAAGCGACAGCAGCCGACACAGAAATATTAAGCCTCTGGTATTCGGGACAACTGAGGGCTACCTCTGGCAGGATAACCCAAGTGTGATGACTGCAACAGTGAAACACGAAGAACATCCTGAGCTCTGCTATGTCTGAATCTGAAGAAAAATAATTACCATTCCTGCATCTTCTTGTTCAGATTCAGAATCTTGAATCTCTTCAGGAAAAAAGGTATCCCTCTTGCTTTTACCAGAAACTACTTTACAAGAAGGATCAATAGCCTGAATTAAACCCTGAACCAGACCCAGTAAACTACTCCTATCCAAAGGAATTTGAGGAGGAATAGATAACATGTTTGGTTTTCTGTTTCTTTTTGACAGGAAAAATGGGGTGAACAGTATCACTAATGGCAGCAGCTGCTTCACCAGGGATGCGTACAGCATTCTGACACAACAGGGAAACCTTCCCTGCTCCCTCTCCCAGAAAAGACAAAAGCAGCTCTACCTTGTCCACTGAGGGAATCCAAACAACCACTGAGGAAATGGCTAACCCCCTGGGCTAAAGGTGCTATACCAGAGGGATCTGGGGTAGAAGATGTGAGGTCTGATGTACAACAAATGGCCAACGTACAGTCACTCATCAGTGGCTGAGGCAAACTGCTAACCAGCAGAGGTGGCAAAGGGTGTTTGTCTAACTTTTGACTGAAAGAAGGATCAACCGTAGGGCGTGTAGTCTGTTCCATGTTCTAGCCAAAATGGCAATTGCCAGTAAACACTACCAGTCCACAAAATTACATTTTTTGACAGACAAAAAAAATCAATAAAAAGTATTTAAACACTATGCCAGCCCTACAACAGAAAAATAAACACAATTTCTCCACAAAAAATGTTTTCAGTTAATTTACACTATTTTTAAGCTAACAGAAAAAAAAACAAGCACTCCACTTAAAGGAGAACCACACCCACAGACTCAAAAAAACATGTTTATTCCATCATGGTTTGGTGTTTCCTACATTTTCGCAACACTCTGGATCATAGGAGGTTACTAGGCTAATGGCCCTGGGGCCCTTACAAGCCTAGCCAAAAGTTTATCTCCAAAAAGAAACCTCAGTCAGCACCTGTCACCCCTGTCAATGAGGGACACAGGTGGAACCCCTGGGACAAATCTGTAGTTTCCCATCCACCCATCAAGGTTGCACTTGAAGAGGGTCAGCGAGGTGTTATGTTTGATGTGTATGGGAAGTCTATTTCAGAGACAGGCAGTCTCTGGGAGACAAACCCGTCTCTCCAGCAGATTTTGTTAATGTCACGTTAGGTTCAGGTCTTTTGAGCTGGTAGTGTGTGAGGAGTTAAACTTATGGATATGGAGCATCTCTAGTAGAACAGGGTGTGAGGTTGCCTTGTAGGCGAGACACAGATCACCCTTGAGAAATCTGTATAATACAGAGCAGAGTGATAGTGATTAGAGCCTGTCTGCATAGGACGGGTGTTGGAGGCCATGGATTCTCTTTGTGAGGTATTTCAGTGGCCTTTCTAATTGGTACAGATGTTTGGAGAGGTACATCCCAAATGGGGAGTAATACTCAATTATTGGTCTAATGAGAGAGGAGTATAGGGAGGTAATAACTTCCTTTTTTCTGGATGCAATTCCTTTATTTATGAGATGAACCAAGTAAAAGGCTTTTCTGACCACTGCTGCTACATGATGGTCCAATGTGAGGTTATCAACCCGAGTGCCCAAGTCTCTCACCACAGGTTGTGTGCTTAGGGGGTTGCCGTTGATGTGGTAATCAGTAGGGGTTGTGTTTTTGTCGAATGGTATGAAGATACATTTTTTTGCATTCAGCTTTAGGCCATGACTTAGGCACCAGTCATTAGTTGCTCTGAGACCCTCTTTCAGTATGTTAATATTATTTGGGGAGTCAAAGACAGCACCTAACTTACAGTCATCGGCAAACTTGGTCAGCCACACGCCTTTTGTTTTCATCTGTATCTCCGAGAAATAAATGCCAAACAGTAGAGGTCCCAGGACAGATTCCTGGGGAACTCCACTAGTGACAGGTCTGTTATTGGAGGTGGAGGTGCCTATTTCGACTCTGGTGGTCCTGTTGGTGAGCCAGTTGGCCACCCAACTGATGAGACAGGGATTTACGCCAAGTTGTGACAGCTTTTTGATGATGCCCGAGTGGGGGATTGTGTCAAAGGCCTTGACCAAGTCAAGGTAAGGTACGCTGTATGTACTGACTTTCTCTCATCCAAGGCCTTGGTGACAGTCTCAAAGAAGTCGACCAGTTTCAACAGGCAAGATCTGCCCTTAAATTCGAACTGGGTGGGCTCAAGTGCTTGGAGATTGCCTATGTCCTTGTTTATGAGATCCATAATACTACACTCCATGGCTTTACAGATTAGACTTGTCAAGCTAATGGGGCGACAAGTTTCCAGGGTCAGTAGTGGCACCACCTTTGTGCAAGGGGATGACAGTGGTGGTTCTCCACTCTGCTGGAATGAAGCCAGTACTTAGGCTGTGGTTGAACAGGGTGCTCAATGGTGAAGACAGTTCTTGCTGAAGATGGTGCAGAACACATCCTGGGATACTATCAGGTCCCATGGAAGCTGTGCTTTTTGCCTTGGATAGGGCCTGTAACACTTTACCTACAGAGATGTGTGGTGCGGGACAAGTATCGGGGAAGTCGAAAGGGCCTTGGGGGGGACAGGGGGGTGAAGTTTGTGCTGAACCTATCTGCTAGCAGGTTGGCTAAGTCAATAGGATCAGTGTATGTGATACTGTTAAGTGCTAATTCGGAACAAACCTGGGCTTTGCCACACAGGTTCCTAACGTAATTGAAGACAACTCTATGGTTTCCCTTTGTTATGCAGGCTAGTTTCGATTCATAATTGGCCTTGGAGGTTTCCACTAGTGATCTACTTTGCTTGTTGAGGCTAAGGAGGGAGTTTTTCCAATTTGGAATTTGTTCCTTTTTACCCTTGGACAACAGTTTCTTCCTTTTGTTGTAAAGCCTGTTGATAGAGGATGTCCACCAAACAGGTGTTTCCTTGAGGAGCAGGTTTTAGTTCTATTGGGTATGGCTGAGTCCATGCAGCTGTACAGGTGCTTGTAAACTGCACTGGTGTACTGTTCAGCATAGCTGTCTGCATCCTCTTGGGGGAGTGTGGAGCTACAGGTACCCTCCCCTTAGGAGGTTGCAGTCAGCTTTTGAGAAGTTTTTTATCCTGACTTTGGCTGGGTGGGGGTTGGGTGGGATAGAAACTTTGAATGAGACAGTCTGATGATCTGATATAACTAGGGAAGGACATACTATGGGAGTGGTGCAGCGGTCACCCATGTTGGTGAGAACCAAGTCCAGTATGTTATCTCCACTTGGGGGATGAGACGAGCTGGTCTAGTGTGGTAGACTTGATGAAGTCGAGGAATTGTTGAGACAGTGCATTAGTGCAAGAAAAGTTCACCCAGTCTATGGTGGGGTAGTTGAAGTCACCAAAGATCAGGTACCTTGACGGAGTCTACTAGATCCAGGTAAGAGGACTGGGTGTCCTGAGTCATGCAGGGAGGTCTACAGCTAGCTACAACTTGGATGGTGTCTTGCCAACTTTCTGGGACTATTTACAGGTTTTTAAATATTTTTATATGAAATTTCTGAGTCTGACCACATGGGGTCTGGCATCTTGAAGCAATTCTGATTGTTTAGTCTACCTCTAGGTATCCCATAATGCAGTGTTCGTCTGTAAAAAGTTATATCATGCAGGTCTCTTTCTTCCTAAAGCTACTGTCAACTACACTGATTTTACATGCATGCTGTTCAATGACTACTTAAAACACAAACAGTGCAAATGCCACAGAACAGACTTTCAAAGTACTTTTTACTGCTGTTGCTTTTTAGAATGGCTAAACTGCATTTTTTTTGCGAAGCCTGAATTGTACTAGTTTGACTCATCTCCCATTCTCCTTCACACCTAACTTCCCTAGCTGTCAAAGTGCTAAGGGTAATTTGAGCTGTTACCTTCTGTGATTGACAGCTCACAGCAGGAGACTTGACTCATGTACTGTTTCCTTGTTCTAGCCTTTACTTTCTGTAGGGGTAGGGGAAGGACCAGGGAGCTGTGACATCACAGCATGGGTGGGTTTTTAGGACAGTCATGATGATAAAAATGAAAAACGGATGTAATAGCAGCCAAAAAACATTTATTTAACAAGTATTTTAAAGCGCTTTTTCGTCAGCATTAATAGCTGACTTCCTCAGAAATGGCAGTAGGTGAACTTCAGTGAAGTATTTAAAAAAACTTTTTAAATTAGGAGCCAATTACTACGTAAAATGCTGAACAACCTCCACAATCAATTTAAAGGAACATTCCGAATTCATTTAATATTGTGTATGGGAATGTGTAATGTCTAACAATAATACATGAAATAAACAATTATTTAACAATTAATTCTAAAAAAACATTGACATAATATAATAAATTAATCGAGCATTGGTATATAACATTATAATACTTGTGAAAGTTACTTATAAACATATATTTGTAAAAACTAATTAATAAATAAAATCAACTCTACTATAAAAATTAATTATAAATCAATGAAAGGTATTAGTTGTAGTCGATAAAGGGTACATATTACTAGGGCTAAAGTCTAAAAAGTCATCTCTTAAGACTGTTCAATTTTAATAAACTTGAAATTGAACACGAGTCATTAAGTCCTGGATAGCTATACGCATTTAGTCTAACCTACCAAATCAACTCAGCTTCTTCCAACTTGAAAGGTCTAGGTCCCTCTCTACTGTCACAACTAACCTGATCTCTAACTAAGAACTTAAATGTGTGGTCATTAAAAACAGAAGTGTGTTTAGCTAGAGCGTTATCAAGTTTGGACTTTTTCATGGCATATTGGTGCTCATATATTCTATCCCTAAGTCTCCTTTCGGTCTTGCCAATATAGAAGACCGAACATGATGTACATCTAGCTAAATAGATGACGAAGGTGGAATTACAGGTGAATTTGTGTTTTAATTTATAGGAAATACCATTTAACTCGAAACAAGTTGCTTCTTCCACATATCTACAATAATTACAATTTTGACTCTTCGACATACCTGCATTACGAACTACTAGAGATTTACTACCTTCCAATACAGATTTGATGTTCTTCCCTTTCCTAAAGGCGACTTTTGGTCTATCACCTAGTTTTTCAAAAATTATGGGGTACATTTTAAACAATTCCCAATTCTTATCAAGTATATCAATACAAGTGTTGCTTCCCGTACTGAATGTTGTAATAAAATAATTTGTATTTGTATTATTTGTACAGGTAGTTGTAGTTCCCTCTGATTCGTGTGTACTACTATCATTAAGATCAGTCACACAATCAGCGGCACCTGACAAAGAAGTCAGAATATTTATCAACCACTACTCCCAGTTAGTAACACCACGAACCCAGCACACCTCTGAAGCTTGTAAGGATGAGGGTCTCCCCAGATCCGAAGCAGGGATCAGAGCTGATGACAGGGTAGTCTGGGCACCGAGAATGGGATCCGAAAGAGCAAGATCTCGACCCTCAGTTCCGACTCCCCGACCACCAGCTCCGAGAGTCTCCTGGATCCGAGATCGGATCCGAGGAACTCAAGGTGAGGGCCGGCATCGAGGAAACGAGAACCATCGGCGCCGACCCAACAGCTGCGAAAGGTCTTGGACCAGAGAACCCCAAAGTGTCGGGTCGGATCGAGGAAGGAGAAATAAGGTGGAACATAGTTGTAGAGGGACCCTATCCAATGGGAGAGGGCCCTGGTAAGACCCCCATCTGAATCTGGTTCTGGATGAACCTCCTCATCAGCCTGTCCATATCTAGGTCGGAGACACTCCGAGTCGACCTGGAGAAAGCGACCGACTCGGGTTTGGGCCGGATCTGAGGGGAGTGCCTCGGCTCCGATGGCTCCATTGGCTCCAGCGAGAAACAGGGAGAGTGGAGCCGAGGAGAACGAGACCTGGGTACCTTTGAAGAGGGGCTGGAGAAAGACTCCCTGTCCGGTGATCTTTTTCTGCGCCTGTCCCTCTCTTTGTGGCGCTTCTCCATCTCTCTTCTGTCCCTACCTCTCTGGGATGAATCCGATGTAGCAGGCCTGGTGGGAGGTTGAGTCCCTGCCTGCACAATGTCACTGGCTGGGGAGGAAACAGAGGCAGACTCCAGGGCGGAAGCTGGTAGCAGACCTTTAGCCACAAGCTTAGCCCGATGATCCTTCAGTGCCCTAGGGTTAAAGCCTGAACAAATGTCGCAAGATGCAGACAGATGGGCGACCCCTAAACATAGAACACACAGAGTGTGGCCATCGGCTGGTGAGAGCTTATGACCACACTCTGTGCATTTCTTAAAAAGAACCTTAGGCTGTTCAGCCATAGTGGAGAACAGTAAAAGCTCCAATGGCCCACACACACACACACACACTTAAGCCTAGGCGGGAAACCAGACTACAAAAACAGTACTATACAAACAATATATATATATATATATATATATATATATATATATAGATATATATATATATATATACTACACTAATAAGACCAAAAAACCTACCATCTTGCTTAGAGCACAGAGACCACGATGCTGACTCAGAGTGGCAAACAAGATCTGGGGCTAGATAGGAGGAAGTGATGTAATATAGGTAAGGGAGGAGCTCGGAGCTGATGCTTGAAAAGTTTTGCTGGCTCGGACCAGTATACCCATATGTGCAGAAAGAATGAAGTTAACTACTTCAGATCTATACATTTCTTGGCATTGAGCTTGAGCCCATGGCTCTGGCACCAAGCATCTGTTTCTGTAAGGCCCTTTTATAGAATATCCACATAATTTGGGGATTCAATAATGGCTCCCAGTTTGCTGTCATCTGTGAACTTTGTTAGCCAGAGTCCCTTAGTGCTGACCTATACTTCAGAGAAGTAGATGCCAAACAAGAGTGGTCCCAGGACTGAACTCTGAGGTACTCCACTTGTCTGGAGCTGGATTTTGAGTCAGCTACTTTTACAGTGTGGGTTCTGTCAGTAAGCCAGTTGGCAACCCATTGAGTGACGTAGGGATTAATGAACAGCTTAGTAAGTTTATCTATGATTCCAGAGTGGTGGATGGTGTTGAAGGCCTTGGTGAGGTCCAGATAGGCTGTGTGGACTGCCTTACCCTCGCCCATGGCTCTGGAGACCGATTCAAAGAAGTCAGTCAGGTTGAGGAAATAAGACTGGCCCTTTACAAAACCAAACTGGGTGGGGTCCAATGTTTGAAGGTTGCCAATGTCTTTGTTTATAAGTTCCATGATAATGCTTTCCATGGCTTTGCAGATCAGGCTGGTTAGACTGATGGGACAATAGTTCCCAGGATCCAAGGTGGATCCCCCCCCCCCCCTTGTGGAGTGGGATAACTGTAGCTGTGTGCTATTCACTGGGCATAAAGCCTGAGGTGAGGCTATGACTAATCATGACACTTACGTGAGGTGCCAGTTCATTTTGTAGTTCATGTAGTACACAGCCCGGGATGTCATCTGGTCCCATGGATGCTGTATTCTTAGCTTTGGAGACTGTGTTTTTTACCTGTGTGGCCGTGAGCACCGGAATTTGGCAATCTTTTGGTATTGAGGGCTCTTTAGGGGGTGAAGTTGGCACTGAATCAATCTGCCAGGATATTAGCAATATCCTTGGGGATCAGTATATTTAATGCCATTCTGTTGTAGCTCAGAGCAGATCTGAGCATTGCCATTTAGATTCTTGACATAACTATAGAATGCCTTGTGGTTGTCCTTGGAATCTTTGGCAATTTTATTTTCATAACTAGCTTTGGATGAAACATGAAGTCCCATTGACAGTGGTTTCACAGCAGCAAGAAAAAATGAAGACAGTGCCCAGCAATGCTGCAACTTGAATGAGTTCAGGCAACTGGAATTGGTATTAGCTACACTTCGAGACAAGGGGCTGTCCGACTGCCAAGAAAAGCTATCCAAATGGCAACTAACATTAGTGAGTATAAGCCCATACATTACAAATACTACCACAAACCTTATCCAGAAGAAAGGTATTATTGTGATTAGCCAAAAACAGACCATGAAGTTCTTGATGACATAGTTATATACTAAAAAAAGATATGAAATCTGTTCCAAAAACAAAAATATACAGCCATGTGGGTGCATCAAAATGGACAAATCAAGCATAAAGCATCATACAAATTAATGGTATGCACAAAATAAAACAAGGAAAAAAGTGCTAGCAAGAAAACCTAAAACTAATACAAAACATCATCAAAACCTTTTTAAAGCTACATTGCCTTTTTTGCTTCAAAAATACCTTCACATAGACACTAAAAAGAACCCAAAGGAAAGTTTTATTTCTGTACCGTATGCAGAAAGGAAGACAACAATTACTCCGGAGATTCAGAGCTAATAATGTGTGCACAACATACTACTTGGCATTACAATTACACATGGATGATGCACAATTCTTTTTCCTATTATTTTCATTACAGTCCCAAAACTTTTAACAGTCTCCAGTCAAATCCTGCCTTGATACCCGGAGACAGAATCACAGGTTATCACCTAATATTACAGATCTCTAACACTGGGTTATAGTCTATGGTGCTCCAATGGCATTTTTTACAGTGCACACAATGACCAGAAACTACGTCCACAAATTTGAACTTACCTAAGGCCAGAAACTAGCAACATTATACTGCTGGCACAGACAAACAAGATGTGGAATAAGGAATTCTATGAATTAAGGAGACACTATTTGAAAAGTACAGTTTTGTACCTACCATAAATGTAGATGTCCGATAGGTATGCATCTGCAGTCATCACATATGGGTTGTCCTGCCTCAGGCAGCCCTTCGGTCGGCCGGATTCCAAAGTCTGGGTCCGGCGTCGGCTGATGTCAGAGCGCCTGGGGTATAAAAGCATCAGCTGATGCCATCTTCCTCAGTTTTTCTTGCCCCAGATGCCAGGTGCCCTCTAAGGAAGGCTAAATTTGGAGAGATGCATTTAAAAATCCAAACATGCACAATAACATAAAAACAAATACACCATAATAGATCACCCCAGCTAACTATAAGAGGGGTAAGTACACAAGAAATACCACAGAGGGGAAGGAGGGAGGGTAAACCTGACTGCAGATGCATACCTATCGGACATCTACATTTATGGTAGGTACTAAACTGTACTATGTCCTTCAAGGATGCATCTACAGTCATCACATATGGGTAGAATACCATAGCCAATCTGGGGGTGGAGGTACTAAGTAAAGGATGGAGTAGCTAAGATAACCTGCAGGACTGCCGTAGCAAAGCCTGCTCTGGATCTGGAATATAAAGGTAAATTGTAATGCTTGGCAAATGTATGCACGGAGCTCCATGTAGCAGCTTCTAAAATGTCCTTGGTAGCCACCCCTCTTAAGAAGGCTGTGGAGGTGGCTGTGGCTCTCGTGGAATGTCGTCTAATGTTAGCTGACACAGTTTTTCCATGAAAGGAGCAACAAAAACGAATGCAATTCCCAATCCATTTTGAAATTGTCTGTTTGGAAATTGCTTTTCCTTGTGTACCAGCAGCATATGCTACCAACAGCTGGTCAGTTTTTCTGTAACCTTTAGTTCTGTCCAAGTAGTAGCGCAACTGTCTGTGTATGTCCAGGGTGTGCAGAAGTTCCTCCCCTTTGTTTTGTGGATTTGGAAAGAAGGTAGGCAAGTGAATAGCTTGAATTAATGAAACCCTGGATACCACCTTTGGCATAAATGTAGGATTGGTTCTCAATGAAACTCTGTCCTGATGAAAAATAAGAAATGGCTGTACTGCCATAAGGGCCTGTAACTCAGATACTCTTCTTGCTGAGGTTATGGCCAGAAGGAAAGCAGTCTTCCAAGACAGGAACTGTAGTTCTGCAGATGCTGCTGGTTCAAAGGGAGGCAGTGTTAGTTTTTCCAACACGGTTAAGGTCCCAAGTAGGTAGAGGTGGTTTCCTTGGAGGATTGATGTTTTTGATTCCTCTTAGAAACTGTCTTAGGAGAGGATGAGAGAAGACAGGTGGATCAGCATTGTACTCTGCTGAAATTGCTGAAGCATGAATTTTAATGGAAGAGTAAGACAGACCATTGTGGAACATTTCTGCCAAGTATCCCAGGATATGTGCCATATTCATCACTGTCGCATCTAGGCCCTTTGTGGTGTTCCAAATGTGAAATCTTTTCCATTTTGCTGAATATGCCTTTCTTGTGGAAGGCCGGCGAGCTTCAATAATAATATCTTTCACTCTCTGGGATAGCTTGTCCTGAGGAGGAGTCAAGGTATTTTCCAGGCTGTTAGTTGCAAGGTTTTCAGGTTGGAATGCAGAGTTTTGTAATTGTGCTGTGTCAGTAGAAATAGCCATAGAGGCCATGGTTTTGTGCGTGACAGGCTCTTTAACAGTGGGTACCAGTGCTGTCTTGGCCAGTCCGGAGCTATCAGAATCACTTTTGGCTGCTCTGTCCTGATCTTCAGTAAAACCTTGGTCATTAATGGGAGAGGTGGAAATGCATACACTGTTAGAGTTCTCCAGCTGAAAGAGAGAGCGTCCACTTTCCATGCTTGTGGGTGATATGTCCTTGAGCAGAATTTCTTCAGTTGATGATTGTGGGGGGAGGCAAAAAGATCTAAGTCCGGCCTACCCCATGATTGTGTTATCTGTAGAAAGATGTCTGGGTGCAGCATCCATTCGTGTGCATCCATGATATTTCTGCTTAAGCTGTCCGCCAGTATATTTATTTTATTTTTTATTTTTATTTTACATTTGTTGACCGGGCTAGTCTGGCTGGATACATGTCCATTTTCAGCAGAGGCCCGAGGAGAAAAGCTCCACTATATACTGGTACATTACATAAAATACATTACTATAATATACAACTTATAAGGATTAAAGAACTAATTGAATGTAGGATATTAACAATACAGAAGCATTTTTACAGAAATGCACAGTTCTTAAATTACATCATTTTTACAGAATATGTATAATACTTAAAATACTAAATAGTGAGTAGAATTCCTAATCCCATGTTATTAGGAAAAGCAGGAGTAGTAATTTTGAAAAGAAAGAAAGAGGTAGCACATACAAACACATGAAAAGAAAGAAAGAGGTAGCACATGCAAAGGTCTATACTATATAGTATTGACAGTTATGATAATACATTTGTGCCAGGGCACCAGTTCTAAGAAATAGAATTGCACAGCAGGGAGCAAAGTGTAGGTTTAAGTGAGAGGGTAGATGACAGGATCCAGAGGTGTATTGAGTAAAGAGAAGAGATGTTATAGGAAAAGTAATATCTAAGTGGATATAAGGTGAGCTACAGAGGAGGACTGATACAAGTAGTAGAGACAAGTAGAGAAAGTAATGGAGAGAGTTGGGCACTTAAGTCAGTCAGGATTAGAGCAAGGGCATAGCCAGTTGGATTTGAAATGGTACCTTAGTTGTTTCTTGAAAAGTTTTGATGAGCCTAGGGAGGTCAGTTCTATGGGAAGTTTATTCCAGTAAGAGCCAACAACATTTGTAAACAAGGAGTCGCCAGCTTTATTGTGCGATTTGAGAGTAGTGACTAGCAGTTTGTTTGCTGAGCGGAGGGAAGTAAGATTCTTGTAGGGGGTGACAAGGTTATTAAGTATTGGTGTATTATTAGGGTAATGGAAAATTTTATAGGTGATAACTAACTGGTGGAGGAGAATTAGATTTTGAAGTTCAAGCCAGCCGAGTTTTTTGAGATTATCACAATGATGGGTACGAAATGGGGAACCTGTGGCAAATCTGGCAATGTTATGGTAGGTTGTGGCAAGTTTCTGAAGGTTTGATTTTGAAAGGTTGATAAAGGATGGGGAGGCATACAGTAATGTAGAGATGAGATGAGTTTGGGCTAGAGACACCCTGCTTGTTGTTGTAAGAAAGGGCTTAAGTCTATAGAGGGCACCTATCTTTTTATTTACAGCTTTGATGGTTAGGTCGATGTGGGAATCAAAGTTCAGTTGATTATCTATTGTAAAGCCTAGCAGTTTAGTTGAAAAATCAGGTGTAATGATAGTGCCATTATCAGAAACAATAGAGAAGGAGAAGGGGGTAGACTTAAAGGTAGGTGCGAAAAGTAATAATTTGTTTTTTTTGGGATTGAGGAGGAGACAGATATGTTGGAACCATTTTTCTGCTGCTGTAAAGACTTTTTGGGTGGAAGAATGGAGTTCAGCTGGAGATCCAGCAGAGCAGATGAGAGTTGAATCATCTGCATACTGAATACATGTGGATGTTGGGAGTGAAATAGATAGGTTATTGATAAATATGGAGAAAAGAAGGGGACCTAGGATGGATCCTTGAGGGACACCGATAGTGATTGGGAGCTGAGAAGATAGATGGCTGGCCCAAAGCACAGCTTGTTTTCTATCCTTCAGGTAAGAATCAAACCAGTGCAATACTGTCTTTCCCTGGCACAAACTGGGATTGTAGCTGTATATTGAGTTTCAAGGAAAGTTTCCATAGATTCATTGCCAGCCTGCAAAGAGGATAGGAATGGGTGCCTCCTTGCTTGTTTATGTACCACATAACCGTGGTGTTGTCTGTCCTTATTATCAGATGGCCATGATGCAGAAAGGGTTTGAAGGCTTCGACTGCATGCATCACTGCCAACATTTCCTTTTGGTTTATGTGAATGCGTAGCTCTTTTTGTGACCATAGACCTTGAATGCATCTTCCCTC
Source organism: Protopterus annectens (assembly GCF_019279795.1). NCBI lineage: Eukaryota > Metazoa > Chordata > Ceratodontiformes > Protopteridae > Protopterus > Protopterus annectens. The sequence goes on from NC_056732.1 coordinate 1,109,526,994, forward strand.
CATGTGCGCTCCCCATCCGAGGTCTGAAGCGTCTGTTGTAATGGTTTGGCTGGCTATTGGTTTGCTGAAAGGCAGACCCCTGTTTGACTGGCTTGCTTGAGCCTACCACAGAAATTCCTTTTGAAGGCATGGAATGAGTGGTATAAAAGTTTCCAGGCTGTGACTGTGCTGAGTCCATAAACTCCTTAGGTACCATTGTAGTTTCCTCATATGTAGTCTTGCTTGCAGAAAGTACAGTTTTGTACCTACCATAAATGTAGGTGTCCGAACTGGATAGCATCTGCAGTCATAACAACTGGGTTGTCCTGTCGTCAGGCAGCCCTTCAGTCGGCCGGATTCCAAAGTCCGGTCCGCTTCGCTGATGTCGCACTTCACCCGACGTCATCTCTGTTGGTCTTCGGGTATAAAGGCATCAGCCGACGCCATTTTCCTCAGTGTTTCTTGCCCCAGATGCCAGTAGCCCTCTTGGAGGCTAAAATTTGGATAGATGCCAATGTTTCCAAAAAGATAGAGGTAAACACAAAATAAGCATGTATGTACATATATACAAACAAATACACCATAAAAGACTCCCCACCAGCTAGCTATTAGGAGGGTAAAACACCCTAGGAGTACCACAGAGGGAAGGAGGGAGGGTAATCCTGACTGCAGATGCTATCCAGTTCGGACATCTACATTTATGGTAGGTACAAAACTGTACTATGTCCTTCATGGATGCATCTGCAGTCATAACAACTGGGTAGAATACCATAGCCAACTAGGGAGGAGGATAAAACTAGATTATGGTGTGTTTAGGATCCCTTGCAGTACAGCAGTGGCAAACCCTGCTCGGGATCTGGAATATAGAGGCAAATTATAATGCTTGGCAAATGTATGCACGGAGGTCCAAGTAGCCGCCTCAATAATGTCTTTGGTTGCCACTCCTCGTAAGAAGGCTGTGGTAGTGGCTGTTGCCCTTGTAGAATGAGGTCTTATGTTCTGTGGAATTGGTTTTCCATGGAAGGAGTAACAGAATCGTATGCAATTTCCTATCCATTTGGAGATTGTCTGTTTGGAAATAGCTTTTCCTTCCCTTCCTGTTGCATAGGCTACAAAAAGTTGGTCAGTCTTTCTGCTATTTTTTGTTCTGTCCAAGTAGTAGCGTAGCTGTCTATGTACATCCAAGGTATGCAGCATTCTTTCCCCTCTGTTTTGTGGGTTGGGAAAGAAGGTAGGTAGGTGGATTGCCTGGTTTAAAGACACTCTGGATACCACCTTAGGCATAAATGTAGGATTAGTCCTCATGGACACTCTATCTTGGTGGAAGATTAGGAAGGGTTGCACTGCCATTAAGGCCTGTAGTTCTGAAACCCTCCTTGCTGAAGTAATTGCCAGTAGGAAAGCAGTTTTCCATGACAGGTGTTGTAGGTCTGCTGTTGCTGCTGGTTCAAAGGGTGATAGTGTCAACTTTTCTAGCACAAAGTTTAAGTCCCAAGCTGGTAAAGGTGGTTTCCTTGGAGGTTTTACATTCTTGATTCCTCTGAGGAACTGCCTGAGCAAAGGGTGCGAAAAACAGGTGGATCAAAGCTGTATTCGCTGAAATAGCTGATTCATGTATCTTGATGGAGGAGTAGGACAGGCCTGAATGAAGAAGTTCGCCAGATACTCCAGAATGTTAGGCATATCTATGTTTGACACATCTTTTCCTCTTTCAGTACTCCAAATGACAAACCTTTTCCATTTTCCAGCATAGTTCCTTCTTGTTGAAGGTCTGCGTGCTTCAAGAATAATGTCTTTAACTCTTTGGGAAAGTTCTGGGTTAGCTGCTGCTATGTGATGTTCCATGCAGTCAGTTGCAACGTTTTAGGTTTGGATGTATGATGCTGTAGTTGTTCTGAGTTAACATCAAAGGCATCAGGGTATTGGCCACATATTGTTCGAGACATGCTCCTCAGCAGTGGGTACCAGTGTTGTCTTGGCCAGTTTGGAGCTATCAGGATTATCCTTGGACGTTCTTCCTTGATTTTTAGTAATACTTTGTGTATCAAGGGAAGAGGTGGGAATGCATATGCTGTCAGGCCTTTCCAGCTGAAGGAGAGCGAATCCACTTTCCATGCCAGTGGGTGGAATGTCCTTGTGCAGAATTTTTGAGCTGGTGATTGAGAGGTGATGCGAATAGATCTATCTGAGGCATTCCCCATTTCTTTGAGATGGTCTTGAAGATGTCCGGGTGCAGTTTCCATTCGTGGGCATCCGATGTGGTTCTGCTTAATATGTCTGCTAGAGTATTTTCTTGTTCCGGTACAAATATTGCCTGTAACTGGATGTTGTAGCTGAGTGCCAGGTTCCACAGCTCCAAAGTCATTCTGCATAGGGGGTATGAATGAGTGCCTCCCTGCTTGTTGATGTACCACATGACTGTGGTGTTGTCTGTCCTTATCATCAACTGGCCCTCTTTGAGAAATGGTCTGAACCTTTGGATTGCCAGTTTTACTGCCAGCATTTCTTTTAGGTTGATGTGCAGGTGAAGTTGATCCTGTGTCCACAATCCTTGCACGCATTTGTCCAGCATGTGGGCCCCCCATCCTAGGTCTGAAGCATCTGTTGTGATGGTCTGGCTTGCTTGACATCTGCGAAAGGGTAGGCCTGGGTTTGTCTGGCATGCCTGAGCCCACCATAGGAACTCCTGTTTTAAGCATGGAATTAGTGGGATTTCTGTTTCTAGGCTGTGTCTGTGTTGGGACCATAAATTCTTTAGGTACCACTGTAGTTTTCTCATATGTAGTCTGGCAAGTGGGACCAAAATTATGCATGATGCCATGAAGCCCAAGGCCTGCAGTACTTTTCTTGCTGTTAACTTGTTCAGCTTTGTTAGTGCCAAGAAGTAAAGAGGGAGTTCTTTTGTTTTTCTGCAGTTAGGAATGCCATTTGTTTTACTGTGTCCAATTCCGCCCAAGAATGTCCTTGTTTGGGATGGTATCAGCCTTGACTTTTGTAGATTGACTGTGTATCCCAGTGCTTGTAGCAAGTAAATGACCCTTTGTAAATCTGTTGTCAGCTTGCTTTTGTTGTCCCTTGTAGCAGGCAGTCGCCCAGGTATGGGTAAATTTGAATTCCTGTAGTCTGCAATGGCGATTACTGATGCCAGGCATTTTGTGAATACTCTGGGCAGTAGATAAGCCAAAGGGCAATGCTGAGAATTGATAGTGCTCTGATCCTGCAAGAAATCTGAGGTATCTTCTGCAGATTGGTCGCATGGGGACGTGCAGGTATGCCTCCTTGAGATCTAGAGTTACCAGCCAACACTCCTTGCCCAGCATGGGAAGAAGTTGCTGTAGGGTCAGCATTTTGAATTTTGGGACAATGATGTATGTATTTAAGGCGGACAGGTCGAGAATTGGTCTCCAACTTTTTTCCTTTCTTGGAACTAGGAATAGTCTGGAGTAGAACCCCTTTCCTTGCTCTGCTGTTGGCACTCCTTCCACAGCTCTCATGTTTGCTAACTGCATTATCTGTTGTAGAGCCTCTGTTTTTTGATTTGGAGGTAGATTTGGCATTCCTCTTTTGATTGGTAAAGTGTGGAAGTGGAACCGGTATCCTTGATCTATGGTTTGTAAAATCCACTTGTCTTTTGTTATATAGTGCCAGTTCTTTGAAAATAAGGTTAACTTTCCGCCTAGAGGAGCTGCTATTTGTTCCCTGGTAGGCGGATTTAGGATTAAGTCACTGTGGTTGTGTTGATGTAGTGGCAGTGGTTGTGTCTGTGCTTCTGTTGTTACCTTGCCACTGTCGTCCTCTGTAGGCACCTCCTCTGGATTGGTTTCTGCCTCTGGAACGTCTGTTCCTGCACCTTTGAGATCTTGTGGAGTCAGGAAAGGACCAATTTTTGGCAGGCCAGTTCCTGCTAAACCTTGGGGTTGAACCTGCAAGAAAACTTTAACCGTTTGAACAGATTTTGCCTTTTCTTCCATTTTCTTCATAACCTGCTGGGCAGGTGTACCAAACAAACTTGTCTTATCCATAGGAGCATCTAGTAACTTTGCTTTAACATGATCCGGTAAAGCTTGCTCCTTTAGCTATGCATGCCTTCTTATCACTGTGCCAGTCATGGCTGATCTAAATGAAGCCTCCAGTGCATCATAGCCACATTTTAAGGAATGGTTACTAACCTGTTTTATGTTATTTACCATTTCTAATACATATTTCTTATCAAGAGATTCATCAGTGGTTAGCTTTTTAGTTAACTGATCAAGCATAAACTCTTGGTATTGTATCATGTGAAACTGACAGTTTAAAGCTCTAGCTGAGAGAGTAGCTGAAGTGTAGACCTTTTGCCCCATCTGTCTAATGACCTTGCTTCCCTTTCAGAAGGAATAGGGTTTTAGCTATGGTCGGCTACTGCCTTGGGACCCTGGGATATAGTTTCGGGTCTGCAAGTGGGGCCTTGTAAAGGTGGTGATGAGTGTCTGGCACCCTGTAAAATCTGTCTGGTTTGGCAGGGGCTGGAGGTAAAGAATCTGGTCGGAGCAGACATCATTGAAAGCATCATCCACCACAGAGAGAACAGGAGGTATAGCTAAGGGCCTGTGTTGTGGAAGGTGCAGAAAGGTCCTAAGTCTTTTTCTGGAGTCTGAAAATCCTGTTGCTGCCATTGGAACTGCTCGCATGGCATGTAAGGTTTCCCCAAAGGAAAATTCTTCTGGTGGGGAAGCAGCTGGAATGGATTCTTCAGCATCAGAGTCTTCAAAATTGGAGAAAGGAGCCTCTGGCTGGTCAGTTATGTCTGATTCATCGGCAGAATCATCAGATGACACTGGCTCAGGGGGCTCTGTCCTAGGTCTCTTCTCTGGGGGCTGAGAGGCCCTGTCTGGGTGAGATTGAGATCCTCTAATTAATGAAATTAAATCTTCTGCCAGAGTAAGCATTTGAGAACTAGAGGAGGGCCTGGTTGTAGGGGTTTAACAGGCACTGTTTTAGTAGTCTTGGCTGCTTTAGCCCTGGCGAAGGCCTTAATGGACATGGCTGCTGGAGGCCTAGCAGCACCACGTGCTGGGGTAGAGACATCCAAGGGAATGGTGTCTGATAAGTCAGTGGCAACCACCGTAGTGGGTAAAATTTCTGAGGCCGATTCAAGAATGGTAGCAGGGGCCTCAGTTGTAGAGATAGATTCAGCTGTACTTTGATCAGTTTTCTCGGTTTCAGCCGAAACCGAGACACTCATGATTTGCTTAACCATGGTTTCGCCGAAACCGCGGACCGCGAGTGTCGGACTTTAACTTTGCGTTTTTTGGCAGAATGAGTAGTCGGAGGATCCGACGGCATAATGTACGCAAAATCAGAACCGAAAACTGTTCAGCAAACTCCGACCGATGCCTAAGCGCTTACGGTTGAAAGAAGCACAGGCGAACAGGCTGCTACGTCGTGGGCTGGGCCTAAACAAGGCAGACAATAAGAGTGGAAATCTTTATGAGGTATTTGTTTCCCACAGGTTAAACAATTATTAACTTTTTCTGACATCGGCTGAGGCAAGAAAGTGTCCCCAACGGGTACTTAGCTTTAGAAGTCTTCGAAGTAGTATTCGGTAGAAGTAATCTCTGGATCCGACCGACCGGCACTTGCGAATAGCTTCTGCTTCGGGCGCCACGCGGCAAGAAAGACGGAGGAAAATGGTGTCGGCTGATGCCTTTATACCCGAAGACCAACAGAGATGACGTCGGGTGAAGTGCGACATCAGCCGAAGCCGGACCCGGACTTTGGAATCCGGCCAACTGAAGGGCTGCCTGACGACAGGACAACCCAGTTGTTATGACTGCAGATGCATCCATGAAGGACATCCAGAAGGATGCAAGAAGCCATGTAACCTAGGGCCTGCAGGATTTTCCTTGCAGTCAGCTGGGTTTGTCTTGTCAGATTTTTGAAGTAATCTGGTAGTTGATTTTGTTTTTCTTCTGTGAGGAAGGCCATTTGGGTGGTTGTATCTAGATCTGCACCCAGAAAGGTTATTCTTTGGGATGGAACAAGTCTTGATTTGTGAAAGTTGACTGTATATCCCAAGGCTTGAAGTAGGTGGATGGCATAATTCAAGTGTTTTACCACAGTTTGTTGGCTGTCCGCTTGTATAAGGCAGTCGTCCAGATATGGGTATATTTGAATCCCCTGAAGTCTGCAGTGTGCAATTACTGATGCCAGGCATTTCATGAATACTCTGGGCACAGCAGATAAGCCAAAGGGCAATGCTGAGAATTGATAATGCTCTGACCCTGCAAGAAATCTGAGGTGTCTTCTGCAACTTTGTCTGATAGGGACATGCAGGTATGCCTCCTTGAGGTCTAGAGTTACCAGCCAAGACCCCTTGCCCAGCATGGGAAGGAGCTGCTGTAGAGTCAGCATTTTGAACTTTGGCACAATGAGATAAGTATTCAGTGCGGACAAATCGAGAATAGGCCTCCATTGTTTTTCTTTTCTTGGAACAAGGAATAGTCTGGAATAAAATCCTTGGCCTTGTTCTGAGAGAGGAACCTTTTCTATAGCTTTCATTTGCATTAAGCTGGAAATTTGTTTCAAAGCCTCTGCCCTTTGATTCGGTGGCAGGTCTGGCATGCCCTTTCTTTTTGGTAATGTGTGGAAATGAAACCTGTATCCTTTGTCTATTATTTGTAGTGTCCATTTGTCCCTTGTAATACTGTGCCAATTTTTTGAGAATAAAGAAAGCTTTCCGCCCAAAGGTGCTTCCAATTGAGCCCTGGTTGGCGGTGTCAAAGAAAAGTCATTGAGCCTGTCCTTGTGCAGCAGTTGAAGGTCCTGCATTACCTCTCTGGTTGGGAGGCTGCCACTGACGTCCTCTGTAGGAGCCTCTAGCTTGCCCTCTACCTCTGGCACGCCTGTTCTTGCCTCTCTGAAACCTCTCCGTATCTGGAAAGGACCAATTCTTGGAAGGCCAATTCCTGCTGAATCTTGGTGGTTGTACTTGTAGAAAATCTTTGACTTTTTGTACGGATTTTGCCTTTTCCTCAAATTTCTTTAGGACCTCCTGAGCCATCGAGCCAAATAACTTTTGCTTTTCCAGAGGAGCATCCAGCAACTTTGCTTTAACATGGTCTGGCAGAGATTGTTCCTTCAGCCAAGCATGCCTACGCATGACTGCGCCAGTCATAGCTGACCTACATGAAGCTTCCAATGCATCATAACCACATTGCAAGAAAATAGAAGTTATGTACTTACCATAACGTTCCATGTGGAGTGTTCATCTCGCCTTTGTTCTTACACATGGGTTCGGAGCCGATCCTCGGCTCCGTGCCGGCCTCTTGCAAGCTCTGCATCGAGAAGAAGCTCGAGACAATCTAATACCCACAATCCCCCTCTGCCTTTACCTCAGATCTAGTTTGCAAGCAAACCAATCTACATAACAGTACATTCATGCCATACATCTATACATACATAACAGACACATATAAGTATATGTGTATACCAACTATGTACAGAGAATAAAGACAGTAGTAAAATGCTTCTGGCCAGGCATCAAAGAACGCTCCTCCTAAGGGTGGGAGGGTGGGACTGTAGAACAAAGGCGAGATGAACACTCCACATGGAACGTTATGGTAAGTACATAACTTCTATATGTGATAGTGTTCAATCTCACGCTTGTTCTTACACATGGGTAGCGTCCCTAGCTCCTAAATCCTGAGGAACTCACGGGAGGACGTTCTTGAGCACAGTGGAACCAAAGGTTGCTCTGTCCCTAGAAACCTTATCTACTTTATAATGAGAAATAAATGTATGTGGCTTAGACCAGGTAGCAGCCGCACAAATAGCATCCAGAGGTAGGCGAGCTGCATGAGCCAAAGACGATATTGATCTTGTGGAATGTCCCTTGGGTTTGTTTAGAAGGGTTGATTTGCAGAATCGTATACATAGATTATACAATCAGATAACCACTTTGAAAGAGTTCTTTGGTAACTGCAAGTCCTTTCCTGCTATCAGCAAAAGCCACAAAGAGTTGATCTGTTTTCCTGTGATCTTTTGTTCTATCCAAATAAAACCTTAGCTGTCTGTGAACATCCAATTTGTGCAACATATACTCCATTTTGTTGGAGTGGTTTTGAAGAAAGTGGGTAATTCAATGGACTGATTAATGTTGTTAATAGAACACACTTTAGGGAGGAAGGATGAATTGGTACGAAGAGAAACTCTGTCAGAGTGAAAGATTAGATAAGGGTGCTTGATGGAGAGAGCCTGAAGTTCAGACACTGCCTAGCAGAAGTAATGGCTACCAGAAAGAGAGTTTTCCAGGACAAAAATTTTAATGGGCAAGAAGAGGCAGGTTCAAAGGGGGGCAACATTAATTTAGATAGTAACAAGTTTAGACTCCAAGGTGACGAGGAGATCTGACCGGAGGTCTAATATGAAAAACTCCTTTAAGAAGGCTTTACAAAGTCTGTGAGCCATGATAGGAGCTCCACACTCTTCCACATGGAAATTCGAAATGGCAGCCAATTGAACTCTTAGAGTAGCAGGAGAAGCACCCTGATGAAATAAGTCTGTCAAGAACTCTAAAGTCTTATTCAAAGGAGCTATAAAGGATCAACGTGGTGTGTATTCACCAGAATACAAACCGCTTCCATTTGCTAGTATATGTTTTAGTAGTGGAAGCCTTATGCGAAGCCACTAATATATTTTGAACTGCTGGTGACAAGAGATCAGACCTGGCTAAGTTGGGAATTGGAGCAGCCAAGCTGCTAGATGGAGTGACAGGAGCTGGATGGGGAACCCTGACGAGTGAGTCAACAGATCCGGCTCTGGGTCCAGAACCCAGGGTCCCCGAATGCACTGAGTTTTCACGGAGGGAAACCAAATTTGACGAAGCCACAATGGAGCAATGAGAATTATCGTCCTGTGAAGGTTCCTGGCTTTCTGGAGAAATTTCGTATCAGAGGAAATGGAGGAAATGCGTACAGGAGTCCCGGGGCCAATCGTAAACCAGTGCGTCCCTGGGGACTTCCCTGGAGGGGTAATAGGGCAAAGTAGCTCCTGCATTTGGCGTTCATTGGAGGCAAACAGGTCGCAGGAAGGCTGGCCCCATGTCCATGTGCGAAAAATCCTTTCGCCACTGACTGTTTCAGAGACCACTGTGGTAGCAGAATTGCTCTGCTCAGCTTGTCGGCTATGACGTTGGATGACCCAGGATGTGCGTTGCTATTAGAAAGCGACCCGTGGACTCTGCCCACTGCCAAATTCTCATGGCCTCTCTGCATAGTTGATAGGACCTGGTTCCCCCTTGTTTGTTTATGTACCAGACTACCGACATGTTGTCCGTCTGAACTGCAATAGTCCCTAGAGGAAGAAGGGGAGCAAAGTGTTGCAACGCTAGAAACACTGCCCTCAACTCTAGTACATTGATGTGCAGATTGTACTCCAAATTGGTCCATTCGCCTTGGACTGTCTGTCCCTGAAAGATGCATCCCCACCCTATCAGGGAAGGCCCGTGGTCACCGTAACTGTAGGCGGTAGCACAAACGGCCCCTGGGAAAGGTTGCACGCTTGGAGCCACCAGTTTAGGTCTGTTTTGCAAGTCTTTGTTATGAGAATCTCGGTGTTAGAGGTAGCTGTTGAAATGACCATTGAGCAAACAGTAGCCATTGTAGAACTCTCATGTGCAGCCTTCACAGGGAATTGCAATAAGGGAGGCTGACATGAGGCCCAACACCTTCAGAACTAGTTTTGCAGGAGATTTCCTTGACAAGAGCAGAAGACGTATGTGAGTCTGCAGCGATACTATCCTTTCTGTGGAAGCCTCAGAATTAATTGCCGTGTGTTTAACTCTGCTCCTATGAACAAGATATTTTGTGATGGCTGAAGTAAGGATTTTCGAAATTTACGGAGATCCCTAGGTGAACACACAGTTGAAGAACATAGTCTCTGGCCTGCAGTAGTTGGCGGGTGGTGGCTGAAAGGAGCCAGTCGTCCAGATACGGAAACACCTGGAATCCCTGACGCCTCAAGTGAGACGCTACCACTGCCATGCATTTGGTGAAGACCCTGGGGGCTGAGGTCAGACCAAAGGGCAGGGCTCGAAATTGAAAGTGACTGGCTCCCAGCCGGAAGCGCAAATGATCTCTGGATGCCCTGGCCATCTTGATGTGGTAGTATGCATCCTCTAGATCTATTGAGCACATCCACTCGCCCTTCTGTAGAAATGGAAGGATCGACTGAAGCGTGACCATTCGAACTTTTCTTTCTTGACGAAGTATTGAGGTAACTCAGGTCTAGAATGGGCCTCCAGTCCCCTGTTTTCTTTGGAACTAAAAGAACCTTGAGTAAGTCCCGAATCCTTGCTGGTCCGCTGGGACTGGCTGGATGACTCTTTGTCTAACAACTTTGAAATTTCTAAAGCTGCTGGCTCTCGCAGATGGGGCGGTACATCTGGGAGTCTTTTCTTTGGAATGGGATAAGATAGAAAGGGTATGGTGTAACCTCTGGTAACTACGCGTTTTACCCAATTGTCTGTAGTTATATCTTGCCAGGCCTGAGGGTAAAAGGCTGTTTAATTCCGACTGCCTCCAGAGCAGGACAGTCGGGCCTCCTCTCAGGAGTGCTGGAAAGGTTTACCAGGGTGTGTTTCCCTGTCACCTTGATGTTGCGGATCCCCTCTGCCGCCAGAGCGGCGTCTTCCACCTCTGCCCCCTCCTCTGCCTCTAGAGGGGGCATCACCCTGTGTGCCCAGGAAAGACCCTTGATTTTGTTTCCGAAACTACATTTTCCCACCGCGTTGCCCTTTGGGGTACGGTCTGGTTGGGGTGGAAAACGGACTCGACAGCAGACAGAGTCTTTCCTCTTGTTCACACCGGGTAAGGGTCTCCTTTACCTTGGGGTCAAAAAGAGTGGCACCGTCAAATGGGACGTTTGTAAAGGAAGACTTGAAGGCTTCCGCAAAGGAGCATAGGCGCATCCAGGATTGTCTACGAAGAGCAATCGCTGAAGCTGCTGCCCTATCGAACCTTCGGCCATGAGGAAATCAGCCTCATGGACGAAGTTAACAATCGATGTTAGGTATTAAGTTGCGCTGTCACTTTCTCTGAGACAGCTGCATCTGTAGAACCCTGGAGGGTATCTCCCAACTCTTTGACTAGATCCCTCTGCAGACGTGTAAAATGGGTCAAATAGTTCAGGGACCGCATGGAAAAAGCCACTGAACTAAAAATGCGCTTCCCATATCTATCCATCGTCCTAGAATCTTTATTAGGCGGATGGACAGACGAAGAAGACTCCGACATCTCCTTTTTCGTGGCTGCAGCCACCACCATAGCGTCTACTGGAACTCCTTTAGTAAGGTAGAACTTATCCTGAGGTGCTGTGATGTACTTGTTCGGTTTCCTAGGAACAGGTTCCACTGTGTCAGGAGCCTCCCACGCCCATCGAGCAATAAGTTCCATTAGTTCGTCGAAGGGCGGAGTGACCCAGGAGGAGGAAGGGCGAGCACCAAATGCCTTCAGCAGAACTGACTCATCCTCAGAAGGGGGAAGGGACTGCCAGTCACCTCTCTGCTTCAGGATCTCCAAAATGTCTGAAAAAGAGACATCTTCTGAAGGTGACTTAGGGGACCCTTCTGACTCATCTAAGTCAGTATCAGATGTTATGGATTCTTGTGGAGAATCCAAGTGTCTCCTCTTACACAGTCTCTTCCTAGGGACTTCCTCGGGGAGCATCCAAGAAGCCTCGGAGGAAGGGGGGCACCCTCCAGGGGTGGCTGAGACACTGGTGCCCGACGCTTGGATGTGGCCGTGGGTGCAGATGAAGACAAAGGCCCTTTATGGGGAGGAGAAACTGCTTCCACTGATGTGGTTGTCTGGAGACAACACCTTCCTCATCAGGTCGAGCGCTCCCCGGTCCCGCATCAAGAATCTCCCGGCTCGAAGAAATGGGAAGAATCCCGACACGGGCACCGAAGGCATCGACCCGAGGACGGAGCCGAATCGAATCGATTCGCGTCGAGGCCGAGGGAGAGTCGAACCGACACGCCGGTTCGACTCGGCCCGGAACCAAGAACAGACCGTCGGCTCCGAGACTCGGTACCGGTCCGACGGAGTCGAGGTGAGGAACAGACCGAGAAGGACGGTTCTGGACCGAGGGCTCCACAATCAGCAGATCAGCCTCTTCCGGCTCAAGACTGAATCGGTCTCGGAGGAGGAATGGATGGAGATACAGGAAGGCCTTCAAGTTTCGACACCAGCTGTGTGGAAACCGAAATAAGTTTAGAGAGGGCAATGCTCCAGCAGCTTCTGCACCACACGATCCACATCGACATCCGAAGTTTAGAGGAGGAACGGGTCGAAGGAACCGAAGACGGAGCCGACCTCAATATGGCCGAGGGAGCTCCATCACGGTTCCAAGACTGAGGCTCAGAGAACCGAAAACTGTTCAGCAACTCCGACCGACGCCTAAGCGCTCGGCCGGTTGAAAGAAGCACAGGCCGAACAGGCTGCTACGCGGGCTCACAGGTTAAACAATTATTAACTTTTTCTGACATCGGCTGAGGCAAGAAAGAGTCCCCAACGGGTACTTAGCTTTAGAAGTCTTCAAGTAGTATTCGTAGAAGTAATCTCTGGATCCGACCGACCGCACTTGCGAACAGCTTCTGCTTCGGCGCCATGCGGCAAGAAAGACGGAGGAATGGCGCCGGCTGATGCCTTTATACCCAAGACCAACAGAGATGACGCCGGTGAAGTGCGACATCAGCCGGCCGACCCGGACTTTGGAATCCGCCAACTGAAGGGCTGCCTGACGACAGGACTACCCAGTTGTTATGACTGCAGATGCATCCATGAAGGACATCCAGAAGTATGCAGGATGCCATGTAACCTACCTGCAGGATTTTCCTTGCAGTCAGCTGGGTTTGTCTTGTCAGATTTTTGAAGTAATCTGGTAGTTGATTTTGTTTTTCTGTGAGGAAGGCCATTTGGGTGGTTGTATCTAGATCTGCACCCAGAAAGGTTATTCTTTGGGATGGAACAAGTCTTGATTTGTGAAAGTTGACTGTCAAATCCCAAGGCTTGAAGTAGGTGGATGGCATAATTCAAGTGTTTTACCAGTTTGTTGGCTGTCCGCTTGTATAAGGCAGTCGTCCAGATATGGGTATATTTGAATCCCCTGAAGTCTGCAGTGCAATTACTGATGTAGGCATTTCATGAATACCTACGCAGCAGATAAGCCAAAGGGCAATGCTGAGAATTGATAATGCTCTGACCCTGCAAGAAATCTGAGGTGTCTTCTGCAACTTTGTCTGATAGGGACATGCAGGTATGCCTCCTTGAGGTCTAGAGTTACCAGCCAAGACCCCTTGCCCAGCATGGGAAGGAGCTGCTGTAGAGTCAGCATTTTGAACTTTGGCACAATGAGATAAGTATTCAGTGCGGACAAATCGAGAATAGGCCTCCATTGTTTTTCTTTTCTTGGAACAAGTAATAGTCTGGAATAAAATCCTTGGCCTTGTTCTGAGAGAGGAACCTTTTCTATAGCTTTCATTTGCATTAAGCTGAAATTTGTTTCCAAAGCTCTGCCTTTGATTTGATTTCGGCAGGTCTGGCATGCCCCTTTTGGTAATGTGTGGAAATGAAACCTGTATCCTTTGTCTATAATTTGTAGTGTCCATTTGTCCCTTGTAATACTGTGCCAATTTTTTGAGAATAAAGAAAGCTTTCCGCCCAAAGGTGCTAATTGAGCCCTGGTTGTGTCAAAGAAAAGTCATTGAGCCTGTCCTTGTGCAGCAGTTGAAGGTCCTGCATTACCTCTCTGGTTGGGAGGCTGCCACTGACGCCCTCTGTAGGAGCCTCTAGCTTGCTCTACCTCTGGCCTGTTCTTGCCTCTGAAAACTCCAGATCTGGAAAGGACCACCTCTTGGAAGGCCAATTCCTGCTGAATCTTGGTGGTTGTACTTGTAGAAAATCTTTGACTTTTGTCGATTTTGCCTTTTCCTCGAGCCAAATAACTTTTGCTTTTCCAGAGGAGCATCCAGCAACTTTGCTTTAACATGGTCTGGCAGAGATTGTTCCTTCAGCCAAGCATGCCTACATGATCTGCCAGTCATAGCTGACCCATGAAGCTTCCAATGCATCATAACCACATTGCAAGAAATGGTTGCTAACCTGTTGTGAGTTATGTACCAGATCCTGAAGTGACTTGCGGTCTAGGGGTCAGGTGAAGACAGTTTTTTATGCAATTCATCTAACAAATACTCTTGGTACTGTATCATATGAAATTGACAATTTAATGCCCTCATAGAAAGAGTAGCAGAAGTATACACTTTTTACCCCATCTCTAAAGCTCTGGACTCCCTTTCAGAGGGGAGAGGATTTTTAGCAGTGGCAGCTGCAACCCCTTTAGGGCCCTGGGAAATAGTTTCTGGATCAGCAGAGTGGGCCTTGTAAAGGTAAAGATGCGAGTCCGGGACCCTGTAGTACCTATCGGGTTTGGCAGGAGCCGGAGGGAGAGAAGCAGGGGTTGTGCTAGAATCAGAGTACACATCATCAATGACATTCAAAACAGGAGGAATAGCTAAAGGCCTATGCTGAGGCAAATGTAAAAAGGTCCTTAATCTTTTCCTGGAATCGGAGAATTCCTGGCCCTGCCACTGGAAATGCTCTCTCATGGTGTGTAGTGTCTCCCCAAAGGAACACTCTTCAGGAGGGGAGGCCGAGGGAATAGATTCCTCTGCATCAGAATCCTCGTAGGCCGAAAAAGCCTCCTCCTGGTGGTCCGAGAGAGTAGAGCCATCAGAGGCCTCATCTGAGGAGTGGGGATCAGAGGGCTCAACCCTGGGCCTTTTGTCTGGAGGAGGTTGAGAACCCCTGTCCGGATGAGGTTGAGAGCCCCTAATTAAGGAGATAAGATCCTCTGCTAAGCTTAGAATCTGTGAACCAGTAGAGGGTCCCTGAGGGATAACCTTGGGAGGCAAAGCTTTTGAGAGTTTAGCAGCTTTAGCCCTGGAGAATGCCTTAATGGACATGGATGAAGGAGGCCTGGCTGCACCACGTGCTGGTGTAGATTTGTCTAAAGGAATGGTGTTGGAAGGTTCCAGGACACCAGTTTCTGCTGGAAATTCAATAACAGACTCAGCCGGGGCCTCCGGGACCGAGGTAGTCGGTTGAGCAGTTTCGGTAATTGGAAGTACCAAGGACTCGGTTTCAGCCGAGACCGAGACACTCGCGGTAGGCCTGGCCGTGGTTTCAGCCGAAACTGCTGCCCGTGTGTGTCGGTCCTTGTCCTTCCGTTTCTTAACTAAATGAGAAGTCGGAGTCTCCGACGGCATCTTATACGAAAAACTAGCCCCAGAAAATTCCTCTGCAAACTCCGCCCGACGTCTAAGAGTGCGTCAGTTGAAGGAAGCAGAGGCTGAACAGGCCGAGACGTCGTGGTCTGGGCCTAGACAGGGTAGGCAGTAAGAGTGGAAATCCTTATGAGGTATTTGTTTCCCACAAGTTAAACAATTACTAACTTTATCTGACATCGGCTGAGGCAAGAAAGAGTCCCTAATGGGGTACTTAGCTTTTTGAAGTCTTCGGTAGCTGAATTACAGGAGCTGGCCGACCGGCACTTGCGAACTGCTTCTGATTCGGGCACCACGCGGCAAGAAAGACTGAGGAAGATGGCGTCGGCTGATGCTGTTATACCCCAGGCGCTCTGACGTCGGGGAAAGTGCGACATCAGCCGACGCCGGACCCAGACTTTGGAATCCGGCCGACCGAAGGGCTGCCTGAGGCAGGACAACCCATATGTGATGACTGCAGATGCATCCTTGAAGGACATCTGTGGACTACTCTTACTTGCCATCTCCTCCTCCACCTTTGCTTGTCACCTGCAGCTACTTAAAAAAGAAAAAACAATAAATAGTTTTGAGTCTGCAATAAATTCCCCAGGTTTATTTGCCCTATGGTTAAGAGAGACCATTTGAAAATGTGTCTTGATTACATTACTTAGCTGGAGTACAGCTTTCCTTTGATCAAAGGTGTCTATTTAAAAAAAATAAATTACTACACCCAGCCCTGGTGGTGCTGCGGTAGCGTTGTCGCCTCACAGTAAAAACGCTGTCCGGTTCGATTCTCAGCTAGAGCATCTTCTGCGTGGAGACATGCGTGAATGGGCGTACCTCCGCTGATGGTTGTGCGTCAGGCCTGGAAAGCCGGTACGTAAAAATCAACTGCCAATCATTAGCGGACCGGAGTTCCGCTGTGGCGACCCCTAACCGGGAAAAGCCGAAAGACACAAACAAAAATTACTACACCCAGAAGGTGTTTCTAAATATAATATGCCAGCCTTACTTCTCTTCCCATGATAATGCAATGATATCAAACTCTGGGAAGAGCAAGCTAAGGAATGACTAACAATGCTCATGGAAAGTGACACAGGTACAGACTGGCCCTGACGGATCACCAGGGTGACCTACACAGGAACCTGCACTGCTTATTCCAGCACTATTCCCCCTTCTTTATTTTGCAAAACAACAAGAGTACTGTAAAAGCAGTTTTGCTGAACCGTTAGAAATTAAATAATGTTCAAATCTTTAGCCACTCTAGTTTATTTTCTTTGAAGTTTGCTAGGCATTTCCATAGACATAAAAAGCCTGACAGCCTTCCTCCATAACAAAAGTGTAGTCCAGGGGCCAACTCACCTTCATTCTCAATTTTGCTTTCCTTAATTCACTAGACACCTTTTTTCTTTACCTCTTGCTGATAGACACTGTGTGCAAAGTGTAACTAATGTTTAAGCAACAAAGACCATTTCACTATACTCTCTTAGAACAAAACAGTAATTAAAGTATCTCATACTAAATTACTAGGTGCATTTATAGATGAACACTTAAAATTTGACTTGTATATTCAGCACAATATCAAAAAAATTCACCATAAACTTGGCATTCTGTATAGGCAAAAACATTTTCTAAGCTCCTCCAGTAAAAAAAAAAACTTGCCATCACACATCTATTACCCTTCTCTAATCTATGGAGCTTCACTACTTATTACATTTACTTCTTCCCCTGCAGTCAAAATTAGAAATCTGTTGCAACAAAGTTTCTAGGTTTGCTGCCAATGCCCTGTACTCCACCTACTACTGTAAAGCACTACACTCTCTTAATTGGCTTGAACTACCACATTATCTTTCCTACATTCAATTAACAACTGCCCACAAACTAGTACACAAACCTTCTGAATGTCCTGCCCTCACCACACTGTTCAGTAACTACATAAACATACAGACCCTCAGATCTGAAAATCAGCATGTCCTAGTACACAAACCCAACCTACCTGCAGGTCAACTTCTAACTCTTACTCGGTAGCCAAAAACTGGAATGCCCTTCCCTTAGATCCAACCCAAACTTTGCAGCCTTGAAACCTCCTTACATACCTACTTCTCCACCATATGGAGATGCAATTGTATCTTACCCTCAAACTCTTTAAATTCTGAACTCCACCACCATCACCACAGCTAGTCTCCCATTCCTACACTTTACATTCTGTCACTTGTTCTATACGTAGCACCTTCTAATTTATTTTGTATTCTTTCTTGCACTCAATATTCTATTTGTCTCTTTTTCTATATGTAACATATGCCGATACCTTTTCTGCATCATCCCTACTACTTTAGTCAAAATCTTCCTCACTACTTCTTTATTAACAGCTAGTAACAACTGCACAAAGTCATTTTTACTCCTTGTCGTGTTAACTGCCTGACTCTGATTACTTGCCTGTTATTATTACTGTGTACAATCTTATATAATTGTTCATGCTTGTTACATTTGCTTGTTGACTGTAGAATTTTTCTCCCCGGGCCTCCACTGAAAATGGGCTCATAATGGCCCAGTGGACTATAAAAGTAAACAAATGTGAACAAATAAATAAAGCAAGCTCCATTGCTGTGCTTAACACTTACAGCATACAGCCACTTGTTAAAATATCCTGGGTCACAGTTCCTAGGCTACTACAGCTCAAAGTAGCAGTTACATGCACCAACACTGCTTACTTCATACTGAAATGACAGTACAATACTCACAAATTCAGTGAAATGCTGGTGGTCTGACAACAAAAAGTACAGTTTTGTACCTACCATAAATGTAGATGTCCAAGAGGTATGCATCTGCAGTCCTAACAAATGGGTTGTCCTGGCCTCAGGCAGCCCTTCAGTCGGCCGGATTCCAAAGTCTGGGTCTGGCCTCGGCTGATGTCGCACTTCACCCGACGTCATAGCTGCAGTTCAGCGGGTATAAAGGCATCAGCCGACGCCATTTTCCTCAGTGTTTCTTGCCCCAGATGCCAGGTGCCCTCTAGGAAGGCTAAATTTGGATAAATGCAAATGTTTCCAAACAATAGAGAGCAAATAGAAATAAACATGTATATACATATATACAAATAAATATACCATAATAGATTCCCCCAGCTAGCTACAAGATGGAGTACCACAGAGGGGAAGGAGGGTGGGTAATCCTGACTGCAGATGCATACCTCTCGGACATCTACATTTATGGTAGGTACAAAACTGTACTATGTCCTTCAAGGATGCATCTGCAGTCCTAACAAATGGGTAGAATACCATAGCCAAACTGGGGAGGAGGCACTAAGGAGGCACTAAGAGTTTATGGTGTAGTTAAGATCCCTTGCAAAACAGCAGTGGCAAAACCTGCTCGGGATCTGGAGTATAAAGGCAGATTATAATGCTTGGCAAATGTATGCACGGAGCTCCAAGTAGCAGCCTCCAAAATGTCTTTGGTAGCCACTCCTCGTAAGAAAGCTGTAGTAGTGGCTGTAGCCCTTGTGGAATGAGGTCTGATGTTTTCTGGAGTTGCCTTTCCATGAAAAGAGTAACAAAATCTAATGCAATTTCCTATCCATTTTGAGATTGTTTGTTTTGAAATTGCTTTTCCTTCCATTCCTGTTGCATATGCTACCAGAAGCTGGTCAGTTTTTCTATTGTTCTTGGTTCTGTCCAGGTAGTAGCGCAATTGTCTGTGTACATCCAAGGTATGCAGCAATCTTTCCCCCTGTTCTGTGGGTTGGGGAAGAATGTTGGTAGGTGTATTGCTTGGTTTAATGATACCCTGGAGACCACCTTTGGCATAAAGGTAGGATTAGTTCTCATGGACACTCTATCCTGATGGAAGATAAGGAAGGGCTGTACTGCCATTAATGCCTGTAATTCAGAAACCCTTCTAGCTGAAGTGATTGCAAGCAGGAATGCAGTCTTCCAAGATAAGTACTGTAATTCTGCTGTTGTTGCTGGTTCAAAAGGGGAGTGTCAACTTTTCTAACACAAAGTTCAAGTCCCATGTAGGCAATGGTGGTTTCCTTGGTGGCTTTACATTTTAATTCCTCTGAGAAACTGCCTGAGTAGAGGTTGAGAAAAGACTGGAGGATCCATGTTGTATTCTGCTGAAATTGCTGATGCATGAATCTTAATGGAGGAGTAAGACAGACCATTGTGGAAAAGCTCTGCTAATTATTCCAGGATGTTAGCTATGTTTGCCAATGATGCATCTACTCCTTTTGTTGCACTCCAAATGAGATATCTTTTCCATTTTGCTGAATAAGTTTTCCTTGTTGAGGGTCTGCGAGCCTCCAAGATAATGTCTTCAACCCTTTGAGATAAATCTGGGTTATTTTTCCTTATGTAATGTTCCAAGCAGCTAGCTGCAGTGTTTTCAAGTTTGGATGCAGGATTTTGAAGTTGTTCTGTGTTAGCAGTAGAGGTAGTAGGGGTAGAGGCCATGCATGTTCCCGGGACATACTCCTCAGTAGCGGGTACCAATGTTGCCTCGGCCAATCTGGAGCTATCAAGATGATCCTCGGGTGATCTTCTTTGATCTTCAGTAGCACTTTGTGCATCAAAGGAAGAGGTGGGAATGCATATGCTGTCAGGTTTTCCCAACTGAAGGATAGGAGTCCACCTTCCAAGCAAGTGGGTGGTATGTCCTTGTGCAGAATTTTTCAATTGGTGGTTGTGTGGGGATGCGAACAGGTCTATTTCTGGCAGTCCCCATTTCCTTGTGATGGTTTTGAAGATGTCTGGATGCAGCATCCATACGTCGGCATCCGTGGTGGTTCTGCTTAAGATGTCTGCTAGTATATTTTCTTTTCCTGGCACGAATATGGCTTGGAGCTGAATGTTGAGGCTCAGGGCCACATTCCAGAGGTCCATTGCCATCCGGCATAGAGGATATGAATGTGTGCCTCCCTGTTTGTTGATATACCACATAACCGTGGTGTTGTCCGTCCTTATCAGCAAATGACCCTGTTGAAGAAATGGTCTGAATGTCTGAATTGCCTGTTTTACTGCCAGCATCTCTTTTGATTTATGTGTAGGTTCATCTGGTCTTGAGTCCATAAGCCTTGTATGCACTTGTCCACCATGTGTGCCCCCCAACCGAGCTCTGAGGCGTCCGTGGTGATAGTCTGGCTTGGGTGAGGCCTGTGGAAGGGCAGTCCTTTGTTCAATTGACAGGCCTGGGCCCACCACTGGAATTCTTGCTTCAGGCATGGAATTATTGGAATTTGGGTTTCTAGGCTGTGCTTGTGCTGAGACCATAAATTCCTCAGGTACCATTGCAACTTCCTCATATGCAGCCTGGCATGTGGAATTAATATTATGCAGGATGCCATGTAACCCAGGGCTTGCAGGATTTTCCTTGCTGTAAGCTGGTTCTGCGTTGTTAATGCCATGAAATAGAGTGGTAGCTGCTTCTGTTTTTCTGCTGTGAGGAATGCCATCTGGTTTAATGTGTCCAGTTCTGCACCCAGGAAGGTTATCCTTTGGGATGGTATCAGCCTTGACTTTTTTGTGTTGACTGTGTATCCCAGGGCTTGCAGCAGGTGAATAACCTTTTTCAAATCTTTTGTTAATTTGTCTTTGCTGTCCGCTTGTAACAGGCAGTCGTCCAGGTATGGATAAATTTGAATTCCCTGAAGCCTGCAATGAGCAATTACTGATGCCAGGCATTTCGTGAATACTCTGGGCGCAGTAGATAAGCCAAAAGGCAATGCTGAGAATTGATAATGCTCTGATCCTGCAAGAAATCCGAGGTATCTTCTGCAATTTGGTCGTATGGGGACGTGCAGGTATGCCTCCTTGAGATCCAGAGTCACCAGCCAAGACTCCTTGCCCAGCATGGGAAGACGTTGCTGTAGGGTCAGCATTTTGAATTTTGGAACAATGAGGTATGTGTTTAGAGCGGACAGGTCGAGGATAGGTCTCCATTGGTTTTCCTTTCTTGGTGCTAGGAAAAGCCTTGAATAAAATCCTTCTCCTTGTTCCATAGCCGGTACCTTTTCTATAGCTCTCATCCTTAGTAAGTGGTCTATTTGCTGTAGAGCATTTGTCCTTTGGTTTGGAGGTAGGTTTGGCATTCCTCTCTTCCTTGGAAGAGTATGGAAGTGAAACCTGTAGCCTTTGTCTATTGTCTGTAAAATCCATTTGTCTCCTGTAATGTAATGCCAATTTACTGAAAATAAGGCTAATTTTCCGCCTAAGGGTGCTGCCAGTTGTTCCCTGGTAGGCGGTTTCAGAGCCAAGTCACTGTGATTGTCCTGTAGAAGTGGTGGTGGCTGGATCTGTGGCAGTAGTTCTCTGGCTGTTAGGCTGCCACTGACGTCCCCTGTAGGCACCTCTGGATTGACCTCTGCCTCTAGGGTGTCTATTTCTGCTTCTCTGTGCTCTGGTGGTGTCTGGAAAGGACCAATTCTTGGAAGGCCAGTTCCTACTAAACCTCGGAGGCTGGACCTGTAAGAAATCCTTGACTGTCTGGACAGATTTAGCTTTTTCTTCCACCTTTTTCAACACTTGCTGTGCAGGGGAACCAAACAAACTGTGCTTTTCCATGGGAGCATCTAGAAGCTTTGACTTTACATGGTCTGGTAAGGATTGCTCTTTTAACCATGCATGCCTTCTGATCACTGTACCAGTCATAGCTGATCTAAAGGAAGCGTCCAGTGCATCATAGCCGCATTTTAAGGAATGATTACTGACCTGCTGAGTGTTATGCACCAAATCCTGAAGGGACTTACTGTCTAAAGGTTCAGGCGAGGACAGTTTTTTAGTGAGCTGATCTAACAGAAATTCCTGACACTGAATCATGTGGAATTGACAGTTTAAGGACCTAGCCGAAAGAGTAGCAGAAGTATAAACTTTTTTACCCCATCTCTCCAATGCCCTAGATTCTCTTTCAGAGGGGAGGGGGTTTTTGGAAGAGGCAGCTGTTACAGCTTTGGGGCCCTGTGAAATAGTTTCAGGATCTGCAATAGGAGCCTTATACAAATGATAATGTGTGTCCGGAACCCTGTAGTATCTGTCGGGCTTAGCAGGGGCCGGAGGCAGTGAGTCAGGGGCAGTACAAGCATCATTAAATGCATCATCCACAACTGTAAGCACTGGAGGAATAGCTAAAGGCCTATGCTGTGGTAAATGCAAAAAGGTCCTAAGCCTTTTCCTAGAGTCCGAAAAATCCTGGCCCTGCCATTGAAATTGTTCCCTCATAGCATGCAAGGTTTCCCAAAAGAAAATTCCTCAGGAGGAGAGGCAGAAGGTATGGAATCCTCTGCATCAGAGTCCTCATATGGAGAATAAGGGCCCTCTGGAGGATTTGTATTTTCTGAATCATCAGAGGAATAATCTGAAGAAACTGGCTCAGGGGCTCTGCTCTAAGCCTCTTCTCTGGAGGTGGGTGAGAGGCCCTGTCAGGGTGAGACTGGGTTCCCCTGATCAAAGAAATGAGATCCTCTGCTAGACTAAGCATTTGAGTACTAGAGCTAGGCCTGTGAGAGGGTCTTTAGCAGGCACGGCCTTTGAAGATTTAGCTACTTTAGCCCTGGCAAAAGCCTTAATTGACATGGATGCAGGGGCCTAGCAGCTCCACGTGCAGGAGTAGATACATCTAAGGGGATAGTATCTGATAAATCCTGAGAAACTGTAAGAGCAGGTGGATTTTCAGTAGCAGATTCAGCCATGCTGGAAGAGGCCTCGGTAGAAGGAGGCATGCTTTCGGCCGAAGGAAGAACCGCGGACTCGGCTTCAGCCGAAACCGAGACGCTCGCGGTTGGCTTAGCCGCGGACCGCGAGTGTCGGTCCTTTTCCTTACACTTTTTAGCTAAATGTGTAGTCGGAGTCTCCGACGGCATGATATAAGCAAAAGCGGAGCCGAAAAAAAGTACAGTTTTGTACCTACCATAAATGTAGATGTCCGATAGGCATGCATCTGCAGTCCTTACAAATGGGTTGTCCTGTCGTCAGGCAGCCCTTCGGTTGGCCGGATTCCAAAGTCTGGGTCTGGCCTCGGCTGGTGTCGCACTTCATCCGACGTCATAGCTGCAGTTCTTCGGGTATAAAGGCATCAGCCGACATCATTTTCCTCAGTGTTTCTTGCCCCAGATGCCAGGTGCCCTCTAGGAAGGCTAAATTTGGATAAATGCAAATGGTTCCAAATAGTAGAGAGCAAACAAAAATAAGCATGTATGTACATATATACAAACAAATACACCATAATAGATTCCCCCAGCTAGCTACAAGATGGGCAAATACCCTAGGAGTACCACAGAGGGGAAGGAGGGTGGGTAATCCTGACTGCAGATGCATGCCTATCGGACATCTACATTTATGGTAGGTACAAAACTGTACTATGTCCTTCAAGGATGCATCTGCAGTCCTTACAAATGGGTAGAATACCATAGCCAAACTGGGGAGGAGGAGAAATAAGATTATGGTGTAGTTAAGATCCCTTGCAAAACAGCAGTGGCAAAACCTGCTCGGGATCTGGAGTATAAAGGTAAATTATAATGCTTGGCAAATGTATGCACGGAGCTCCAAGTAGCAGCCTCTAAAATGTCTTTGGTAGCCACTCCTCGTAAAAAGCTGTGGTAGTGGCTGTAGCCCTTGTAGAGTGAGGCCTGATGTTTTCTGGAGTTTTCTTCCCATGGTAGGAGTAACAAAATCTAATGCAATTTCCTATCCACTTAGAGATTGTCTGTTTTGAAATTGCTTTTCCTTCCATTCCTGTTGCATATGCTACCAGTAGCTGGTCAGTTTTCTGTTGCTCTTGGTCCTGTCCAGGTAGTAACGTAATTGTCTATGTACATCCAAGGTATGCAACAGTCTTTCTCCCTGTTCTGTGGGTTGGGGAAGAATGTAGGTAGGTGGATAGCTTGATTTAAAGATACCCTGGAGACCACCTTTGGCATAAAAGTAGGATTAGTTCTCATGGACACTCTATCTTGATGGAAGATCAGGAAGGGCTGTACTGCCATTAATGCCTGTAGCTCAGAAACCCTTCTTGCTGAAGTGATTGCAAGCAGGAAAGCAGTTTTCCATGATAAGTATTGTAATTCTGCTGTTGCTGCTGGTTCGAAAGGAGGTAGTGTCAACTTTTCTAGCACAAAGTTCAAGTCCCATGCTGGCAATGGTGGCTTCCTAGGTGGTTTTACATTTTAATTCCTCTCAGAAACTGCCTGAGCAGAGGATGAGAGAAGACTGGAGGATCCAAGTTGTATTCTGCTGAAATAGCTGATGCATGAATCTTAATGGAAGAATAGGACAGACCGTTGTGGAAGAGCTCTGCCAAGTATTCCAGGATGTTAGCTATGTTTACCAGTGACACATTCTCTCCTTTTGCTGTACTCCAAATGAGATATCTTTTCCATTTTGCTGAATAATTTTTTCTTGTTGAGGGTCTGCGAGCCTCCAAGATAATGTCTTTAACCCTTTGAGATAAATCTGGGTTATTTTGTCTTATGCAATGTTCCAGGCAGCCAGCTGCAGTGTTTTCAGGCTTGGATGCAGGGTTTTGAAGTTGTTCTGTGTTAACAGCAAGGGAACTAGGGGCAGAGGCCATATTTGTTCCGAGACATACTCCTCAGTAATGGGTACCAATGTTGCCTTGGCCAGTCTGGAGCTATCAGGATGATCCTTGGACGGTCTTCTTTGATCTTCAATAGCACCTTGTGCATCAAAGGAAGAGGTGGGAATGCATATGCTGTCAGGTTTTCCAACTGAAAGATAGAGTCCACTTTCCAAGCAAGTGGGTGGTACGTCCTTGTGCAGAATTTTTCAGTTGGTGATTGTGTGGGGATGCAAATAAGTCTATTTCTGGTAGTCCCCATTTCCTTGTAATGGTTTTGAAGATGTCGGATGCAGCATCCATTCGTGGGCATCCGTGGTAGTTCTGCTTAGGATGTCTGCTAGTATATTTTCTTTTCCTGGCACAAAATTGCTTGTAACTGAATGTTGAAGCTCAGTGCCACATTCCAGAGGTCCATTGCCATCCGGCATAGAGGGTATGAATGTGTGCCTCCCTGTTTGTTGATGTACCACATAACTGTGGTGTTGTCCGTCCTTATCAGCAGTTGGCCCTGTCGAAGAAATGGTCTGAATGCCTGAATTGCCAGTTTTACTGCCAGCATTTCCTTTGATTTATGTGTAGGTGCAGCTGGTCTTGAGTCCATAAGCCTTGTATGCACTTGTCCAGCATGTGTGCCCCCCAACCGAGGTCTGATGCGTCTGTTGTGATGGTCTGGCTTGGTTGAGTGCTGTGGAAGGGCAGTCCCTTGTTTGTTTGACAGGCCTGAGCCCACCATTGGAATTCTTGCTTCAGGCATGGAATTATTGGAATTTGGGTTTCTAGGCTGTGCTTGTGCTGAGACCATAAATTCCTTAGGTACCACTGTAACTTTCTCATATGTAGTCTGGCATGTGGAATCAATATTATGCAGGATGCCATGTAACCGAGAGCTTGCAGGACTTTTCTTGCTGTTAGCTGGTTCTGCTTTGTTAATGCCATGAAGTAGAAAGGAGTTGCTCCTGTTTTCTACTGTCAGGAATGCCATTTGTTTTGATGTGTCCAGATCTGCACCCAAGAAGGTTATCCTTTGGGATGGTATCAGCCTTGACTTTTTATATTGACTGTGTATCCCAGGGCTTGTAGTAGATGAATGACCCTTTGCAAATCTTTTGTTAATTTGTTTTGTTGTCCGCTTGTAACAGGCAGTCGTCCAGGTAAGGGTAAATTTGAATTCCCTGAAGCCTGCAATGAGCAATTACTGATGCCAGGCATTTGTGAATACTCTGGGCGCAGTAGATAAGCCAAAGGGCAATGCTGAGAATTGATAATGCTCTGATCCTGCAAGAAATCTGAGGTATCTTCTGCAATTTGGTCGTATGGGGATGTGCAGGTATGCCTCCTTGAGATCTAGAGTTACCAGCCAAGACTCCTTGCCCAGCATGGGAAGAAGCTGCTGTAGGGTCAGCATTTTGAATTTTGGAACAATGAGGTATGTGTTTAAAGCAGACAGGTCGAGAATAGGCCTCCATTGGTTTTCTTTTCTTGGTACCAGGAAAAGTCTGGAGTAAAATCCTTGCCCTTCTTCCATAGATGGTACCCTTTCTACAGCTCTCATCCTTAGTAAGTGAGTTATTTGTTCTAGAGCTTCTGTCTTCTGATTTGGAGGTAGGTTTGGCATTCCTCTCTTCCTTGGTAGAGTATGGAAGTGAAACCTGTAACCTTGGTCTATTGTCTGTAAAATCCATTTGTCTCCTGTGATGTAATGCCAGTTTACTGAAAATAAGGCTAGCTTCCCGCCTAAGGGTGCCTCTAGTTGTTCCCTGGTAGGCGGTGCCAGAGCCAAGTCACTGGGATTGTCCTGTGGAAGTGGTGGTGGTGGCTGGATCTGTGGCTGTACCTCGCTGGTTGTTAGTCTGCCACTGACATCCCCTGTAGGCACCTCTGGATTGACCCCTGCCTCTTGAGCGTCTATTCCTGCCTCTCGGAGCTCTGGAGGTGTCTGGAAAGGACCAATTCTTGGAAGGCCAGTTCCTGCTAAACCGTGGAGGCTGGACCTGCAAGAAATCCTTGACTGTCTGGACAGATTTTGCTTTCTCTTCCACCTTCTTCAGCACCTGCTGTGCAGGGGAGCCAAACAAATTGAGCTTATCCATGGGAGCATCTAGGAGCTTTGATTTAACATGGTCTGGTAAGGACTGTTCTTTCAACCATGCATGTCTTCTGATCACTGTGCCAGTCATGGCTGATCTAAAGGAAGCCTCCAGTGCATCATAGCCGCATTTTAAGGAATGATTACTGACCTGCTGAATGTTATGTACCATTTCCTGTACAGATTTTTTGTCTAATGGTTCATCCGAGGACAGTTTATTAGTTAACTGGTCTAACATAAATTCCTGATACTGAATCATGTGGAATTGACAGTTCAAGGCCCTAGCTGAAAGAGTAGCAGAAGTGTAAACTTTTTTACCCCATCTCTCTAAGGCCCTAGATTCCCTTTCAGAGGGGAGGGGGTTTTTGGTAGATAGCTGCTACAGCCTTGGGTCCCTGGGAGATAGTTTCGGGATCTGCAAAAGGGGCCTTATACAAATGATAATGTGTGTCCGGAACCCTGTAGTACCTATCGGGCTTAGCAGGGGCCGGAGGAAGAGAATCAGGAGCAGTACAAGCATCATTAAAAGCATCATCCACAACAGTAAGTACTGGAGGAATGGCTAAAGGCCTAGAAAAAAAGGGGCCTCTGGAGGGTCTGAATTATTTGATTCATCAGAGGAGCCATCTGAAGAAACTGGCTCAGGGGGCTCTACTCTAGTCCTCTTCTCTTGAGGTGGGTGAGAGGCCCTGTCTGGATGTGGTTGGGATCCCCGGATCAAAGAAATGAGATCCTCTGCTAGACTAAGCATTTGTGAACTAGAACTGGGCCTGTGAGAGTGAGTCTTAGCAGGCACAGTTTTGGTAGTTTTTGCTGCTTTAGCCCTGGCAAAGGCCTTAATCGACATGGATGCAGGAGGCCTAGCAGCTCCACGTGCAGGGGTAGAAATATCCAAAGGGATAGTATCTGATAAATCCTGAGAACCTGCAGGAGCAGGTGGGATTTCAGTAGCAGATTCAGCCAAGCTGGATGAGGCCTCGGTAAGTGGCAAGCTTTCGGCCGAAGGAAGAACCGTGGGCTTGGTTTCAGCCGAAACCGAGACACTCATGATTGGCTTAACCGGTTTCGCGAAACGCGGACCGCGAATGTCGGTCCTTTTCCTTGCGTTTTAGAAATTTGCGTGGTCGGAGTATCCGGCGGCATAATGTAAGCAAAAGCGGGCCGAAAAACTCTTCAGCAAATTCAGACCGACGTCTAAGCGTTCGTTGGTTGAAAGAAGCACAGGCTAGACAAGCTGCTACGTCGTGGTCTGGGCCTAAGCAAGGTAAGCAGTAAGAGTGGAAATCTTTATGAGGTATTTGTTTCCCACAATTTAAACAGTTATTCACTTTTCTGACATCGGCCGAGGCAAGAAAGAGTCCCCAACGGGGTACTTAGCTTTTTAGAAGTCTTCGGTACTTGTAGTAGTAATCTCTGGTTCTGACCGACCGGCACTTGCGAACAGCTTCTGCTTCGGGCACCACGCGGCAAGAAAGACTGAGGAAAATGGCGTCGGCTGATGCCTTTATACCCGAAGAACTGCAACTATGACGTCGGGTGAAGTGCGACACCAGCCGAGGCCAGACCCAGACTTTGGAATCCGGCCGACCGAAGGGCTGCCTGACGACAGGACAACCCATTTGTAAGGACTGCAGATGCATCCTTGAAGGACATCTCCTCTGCAAACTCCGACCGACGTCTAAGTGTCCGTCGGTTGAAGGAAGCACAGGCTAGACAAGCTGCTACGTCGTGGTCTGGGCCTAAACAAGGTAGGCAGTAAGAGTGGAAATCTTTATGAGGTATTTGTTTCCCACAAGTTAAACAGTTATTCACTTTTTCTGACATCGGCTGAGGCAAGAGAGAGTCCCCAACGGGGTACTTAGCTTTTTAGAAGTCTTCGGTAGTAGCAATCTCTGGTTCTGACCGACCGGCACTTGCGAACAGCTTCTGCTTCGGGCACCACGTGGCAAGGAAGACTGAGGAAAATGGCGTCGGCTGATGCCTTTATACCCACTGAACTGCAGCTAAGACGTCGGGTGAAGTGCGACATCAGCCGAGGCCAGACCCAGACTTTGGAATCCGGCCGACCGAAGGGCTGCCTGAGGCCAGGACAACCCATTTGTTAGGACTGCAGATGCATCCTTGAAGGACATCATCTCTGAGTAATGCTGAAACATGCACTGCATGTCTTTTCTATAACTGCTCTTTCTCTGAAGTGCAGTGACCTCACAGTTAGAATAATAAAGTAAATGAAGCATGGCAGACTTTAACCCAAACATTTGGGGTGGGGGTACAAAGATGCTTTGTCCTCTTGCAAAAAAAAAAAAAAAAAAAAAAAAAAAGATTTTCTGAGTGTCTATTACAGCTGCTGCTGATAAACTGACAAGCTCAAGTACATACATAACAAGGATGTGCGTACTTCAGATGTCACTTACAGGGTAATCTGACCAAGTTCATGTGATGTGGGCACCAGTGAGCCCAAGATACATAGTGGACTGTGGACGCGTAACACTTACTGTACATCTTAATCTGGCAGTAAGAGCAGAGGACTAAAGCTCCGACTTGTTAATGAGATGCTTCCTGTGGTAAGGGTGCAGGGCTTGAATCTGTAAGGTGTGGCTATTGTGGTGTACTACTAATCTTAACAGCATTTTAACGTAGTAGGTTTTACCAAAAATTATTTTTAGTATCATTCTTCCACTGCATGCTCTGTCTGATCAGTCTAGTGTTCTGATTAACAAATGAAAAATACATTTTGTAAATTATAACATTTGGCTTACCACCCCATTTCCTTTGTCTGAGCAGGATTTTTTTAAAGTGTCCCTCTTCCCTGCAAGGGTACATAATGCAGCTGATACAATGCTCCCATTTAAATATGGCATTGGCATACACCCTCTTCAGTTCTTTGAACCTGAAAGCCCTGCTTGTACTATACAACTGAGAAGCTATAATAAAGTATCCAGCAAAAAGTACAGTTTTGTACCTACCATAAATGTAGATGTCCGAACTGGATAGCATCTGCAGTCATAACAACTGGGTTGTCCTGTCGTCAGGCAGCCCTTCGGTCGGCCGGATTCCAAAGTCCGGGTCCGGCTTCGGCTGATGTCGCACTTCACCCGACGTCATCTCTGCTGGTCTTCGGGTATAAAGGCATCAGCCGACGCCATTTTCCTCAGTCTTTCTTGCCCCAGATGCCAGTTGCCCTCTTGGAAGGCTAAATTTTTGGTAAATGCCAATGTTTCCAAAAAGATAGAAGGCAAACACAAAAATAAGCATGTATGTACATATATACAAACAAATACACCATAAGAGACTCCCCACCAGCTAGCTATTAGGAGGGTAAATACCCTAGGAGTACCACAGAGGGAAGGAGGAGGGTAATCCTGACTGCAGATGCTATCCAGTTCGGACATCTACATTTATGGTAGGTACAAAACTGTACTATGTCCTTCATGGATGCATCTGCAGTCATAACAACTGGGTAGAATACCATAGCCAACTAGGGGAGGAGGAAGAACAGATTATAGTGTGGTTAGGATCCCTTGCAGTACAGCAGTGGCAAACCCTGCTCGGGATCTGGAATACAGAGGTAAATTATAATGCTTGGCAAATGTATGCACGGAGGTCCAAGTAGCCGCCTCAATAATGTCCTTGGTTGCCACTCCTCGTAAGAAGGCTGTGGTAGTGGCTGTTGCCCTTGTAGAATGAGGCCTTATGTTCTGTGGAACTGGTTTTCCATGGAAGGAGTAACAGAATCGTATGCAATTTCCTATCCATTTGGAGATTGTCTGTTTGGAAATAGCTTTTCTTTCCCTTCCTGTTGCATAGGCTACAAAAAGCTGGTCAGTTTTTCTGTTACTTTTTGTTCTGTCCAGGTAGTAGCGTAGCTGTCTATGTACATCCAAGGTATGCAGCAGTCTTTCCCCTCTGTTTTGTGGGTTGGGGAAGAAGGTAGGTAGGTGGATTGCCTGGTTTAAAGACACTCTGGATACCACCTTAGGCATAAATGTAGGATTAGTCCTCATGGACACTCTATCTTGGTGGAAGATTAGGAAGGGTTGTACTGCCATTAGGGCCTGAAGTTCAGAAACCCTCCTTGCTGAGGTTATTGCCAGTAGGAAAGCAGTTTTCCATGATAGATGCTGTAGGTCTGCTGTTGCTGCTGGTTCAGAAGGTGCGAGTGTCAACTTTTCTAGCACAAAGTTCAAATCCCAAGCTGGCAATGGTGGTTTCCTAGGAGGTTTTACATTCTTGATCCCTCTGAGGAACTGCCTGAGTAGAGGATGTGAAAAGACAGGTGGATCAAAGCTGTATTCTGCTGAAATAGCTGATGCATGTATCTTGATGGAGGAATAGGACAGGCCTGTATGTAGAAGCTCTGCCAAATACTCCAGAATGTTAGCAATATCTATATTCACACATCTTTTCCTCTTTCAGAACTCCAAATGACAAACCTTTTCCATTTTCCTGCATAGTTCCTTCTTGTTGAAGGTCTGCGGGCTTCAAGGATAATGTCTTTAACCCTTTGGGAAAGTTCTGGAGTAGTTGCTGCTATGTGATGTTCCATGCAGTCAGTTGCAACGTTTTTAGGTTTGGATGCATGATGCTGTAGTTGTTCTGAGTTAACATCAAAGGCATCAGGGGTATTGACCACATTGTGTCCCGAGACATGCTCCTCAGCAATGGGTACCAGTGTTGTCTTGGCCAGTTCGGAGCTATCAGGATTATCCTTGGGCGTTCCTCCTTGATTTTTAGTAATACCTTGTGTATCAAGGGAAGAGGTGGGAATGCATATGCTGTCAGACCTTTCCAGCTGAAGGAGAGCGAATCCACTTTCCATACAAGTGGGTGGAATGTCCTTGTGCAGAATTTTTTGAGCTGGTGATTGAGAGGGGAAGCGAATAGATCCATCTGTGGCATTCCCCATTTCTTTGAGATGGTCTTGAAGATGTCCGGGTTTAGCATCCATTCGTGAGCATCCGAGGTGGTTCTGCTTAACATGTCTGCTAGAGTATTCTCCTTTCCCGGTACAAATATTGCCTGTAACTGGATGTTGTAGCTGAGTGCCAGGTTCCAAAGGTCCAAAGTCATTCTGCATAGGGGGTATGAATGAGTGCCTCCCTGTTTGTTGATGTACCACATGACTGTGGTGTTGTCTGTCCTTATCATCAAATGGCTTTCTTTGAGAAATGGTCTGAATTTTTGGATTGCCAGTTTTACTGCCAGCATTTCTTTTAGGTTGATGTGCAGGTGAAGCTGGTCCTGCGTCCACAATCCTTGTACGCATTTGTCCAGCATGTGAGCCCCCCATCCTAGGTCCGAGGCGTCTGTTGTGATGGTTTGGCTTGCTTGATAGTTGCGAAAGGGTAGGCCTGTGTTTGACTGGCATGCTTGAGCACACCATAGGAACTCCTGCTTTAGGCATGGGATTAGTGGAATTTCTGCTTCTAGGCTGTGCCTGTGTTGGGACCATAAATTCTTTAGGTACCACTGTAGTTTTCTCATATGTAGTCTGGCATGTGGAACCAAGATTATGCATGATGCCATGAAGCCCAAGGCCTGCAGAACTTTTCTTGCTGTTAGCTTGTTCTGTCTTGTTAGTGCCAAGAAGTAAAGAGGGAGTTCTTTTTGTTTTTCTGCAGTTAGGAATGCCATTTGTTTTACTGTGTCCAATTCAGCCCAAGAATGTCCTTGTTTGGGATGGTATCAGCCTTGACTTTTGTAAATTGACTGTGTATCCCAGTGCTTGTAGCAAGTAAATGACCCTTTGTAAATCTGTTGTCAGCTTGCTTTTGTTGTCCCCTTGTAGCAGGCAGTCGTCCAGGTATGGATAAATTTGGATTCCCTGTAGTCTGCAGTGGGCGATTACTGATGCCAGGCATTTTGTGAATACTCTGGGCGCAGTAGATAAGCCAAAGGGCAATGCTGAGAATTGATAGTGCTCTGATCCTGCAAGAAATCTGAGGTATCTTCTGCAAATTGGTCGAATGGGGACGTGCAGGTATGCCTCCTTGAGATCTAGAGTTACCAGCCAACACTCCTTGCCCAGCATGGGAAGAAGTTGCTGTAGGGTCAGCATTTTGAATTTTGGGACAATGATGTATGTATTTAAGGTGGACAGGTCGAGAATAGGTCTCCAACTTTTTTCCTTTCTTGGAACTAGGAATAGTCTGGAGTAGAATCCTTTGCCTTGTTCCGTTATTGGTACTCTTTCCACAGCTCTCATCTTGGTTAATTGCATTATCTGCTGTAGAGCTTCTGTTTTTTGATTTGGAGGCAGGTTTGGCATTCCTCTTTTGACTGGTAAAGTGTGGAAGTGGAACCGGTAACCTTGGTCTATGGTTTGCAAAATCCACTTGTCTTTTGTGATATAGTGCCAGTTCTTCGAAAATAAGGTTAATTTTCCGCCTAATGGTGCTGTTATTTGTTCCCTGGTAGGCGGAGTTAGAATCAAGTCACTGTGATTGTGCTGTTGTAGTGGTAGTGGCTGTGTCTGTGCCTCTGTTATTACCTTGCCACTGTCGTCCTCTGTAGGCACCCCCCTGGATTGATTTCTGCCTCTGGAACGTCTATTCCTGCCCTTTGGGATCTTGTGGAGTCAGGAAAGGACCAATTTTGGCAGGCCAGTTCCTGCTAAACCTTGGGGGCTGAACCTGCAAGAAATCTTTAACCGTTTGTACAGATTTTGCCTTTTCTTCCATTTTCTTCATTACCTGCTGGGCAGGTGTACCAAACAAACTGGCCTTATCCATAGGAGCATCTAATAACTTAGCTTTAACATGATCCGGTAAGACCTGTTCCTTCAGCCATGCATGTCTTCTTATCACTGTGCCAGTCATGGCTGATCTAAATGAAGCCTCCAGTGCATCATAGCCACATTTTAAGGAATGGTTACTAACCTGTTGTATGTTATTTACCATTTCTAATACATATTTCTTATCTGGAATCTGAGAAATCCTGTTCCTGCCATTGGAATTGTTCTCGCATGGCATGTAAGGTTTCCCCAAAGGAGAATTCTTCTGGTGGAGAAGCAGCTGGAATGGATTCTTCAGCATCTGAGTCTTCATAATTGGAGAAAGGAGCCTCTGGCTGGTCTGTAATATCTGAGTCATCCGCAGAATCATCAGAGGACACAGGCTCGGGGGGCTCTGCTCTGGGTCTCTTTTCTGGGGGCTGAGAGGCCCTGTCTGGGTGAGATTGAGATCCCCTAATTAAGGATATTAAATCTTCTGCCAGAGTAAGCATTTGTGAACTAGAAGTGGGCCTGGTTGAGCGGGGTTTAACAGGCACTGACTTAGTAGATTTGGCTGCTTTAGCCCTGGCAAAGGCCTTAATAGACATGGCTGCAGGAGGCCTAGCAGCACCACGTGCTGGGGTAGAGACATCCAAAGGGATGGTGTCTGATAAGTCACTAGTAACCACTGTTGTAGGTAAAATTTCTGAGGCCGATTCAAGTAAGGTAGCAGGAACCTCAGTAGTAGTCAATGATTCAGCTGTACTTTGATCAGTTTTCTCGGTTTCGCCGAAACCGAGACACTCATGATTTGCTTAACCATGGTTTCGGCCGAAACCGCGGACCGCGAGTGTCGGTCTTTTTCTTTGCGTTTTTTAACAATTTGGGTAGTCGGAGGATCCGACGGCATAATGTACGCAAAATCAGAGCCGAAAAACTGTTCAGCAAACTCTGACCGACGCCTAAGCGTTACCGGTTGAATGAAGCACAGGCCGAACAGGCTGCTACGTCGTGGTCTGGGCCTAAACAAGGCAAACAGTAAGAGTGGAAATCTTTATGAGGTATTTGTTTCCCACAAGTTAAACAGTTATTGACTTTTTCTGACATCGGCTGAGGCAAGAAAGAGTCCCCAACGGGGTACTTAGCTTTTAGAAGTCTTCAAAGTAGTATTCGGTAGTAGTAATCTCTGGATCTGACCGAATGGCACTTGCGAACAGCTTCTGCTTGAGCCACGGCAAGAAAGACTGAGGAAAATGGCATCGGCTGATGCCTTTATACCCGAAGACCAGCAGAGATGACGTCGGGTGAAGTGCGACATCAGCCGAAGCCGGACCCGGACTTTGGAATCCGGCCGACCGAAGGGCTGCCTGACGACAGGACAACCCAGTTGTTATGACTGCAGATGCATCCATGAAGGACATCTGGAAAAATTCTTGCAAACTAAAGACAAATTACACCAATAAAAAGGTCTCCACACAGAAACTATGAAAACTGTGTACAAGCAAGTAATCTGTAACTTTACACAACAAATATGGGGGGGTGGGGAGCTTTACTACTTCTACAGACACCTCTCCTTGAAGATCCGTTATGGCACATACCTTAAACAACTCTACTGACATCTTTGTGAAGGGTCACAGTAAGAATGGCAGTGCAGTGGTGCAGTGGTTTGTGTTGCCGGCCCACAGCAACAGGTTCTCTGGTTCGATGCTCAGCTGAGGTGCCTTCTGTGCAGAGTCTGCATGCCCTTCCCTGCGTTCATGTGGGTTTCCTCTGGTTTCCTCACACATTCCAAAGGCATGCCTCCACTGAAAATGGGCTCTCTCCCAGTCAGACTTTCCCAATAAAACAAAATGTTAAAATGTTAAAGAATAAACCATAACATCTGAGTAGTAGAATTCCATGCAGTACTTGGCTACCCTTGTGAGGTGGACTGTTACAGGTAGCACAGCCACTGTAAAAGCCTGTCCTGCCTTTGCCTGCTTTCCTTCTTGTACTGTCTGGTAAAGATGGGGTCATCTTAGCTTCCAAGAAATCATTTACAAACACATTTCTAAAATACGCTACTGAAACTGTTAACGCTGTTGTGAAACACATTTCAACAAAGCCTTGCAGGGAATTTAATGTACTTATAAGAGCAAAACATAATGCAGTAGGCCAGCCACAATGAAAAGTTCTAGCTACAGATAGGCCTACTTTTCCTTCCTGAAAGCATGACTTTTCTGCTGTATTTATTATCTTAGATGTCGTCTGCCCATGCAGCACATGCGGAAGACAGGTCCCTCTTCATTTTGGTAGGCTGTTTAGAAAACTGGGAGCTGGCCTAACTGGTTGCGATGTTAGACCAATGTACACGAATAGATTTTGTAGATATTCTGTAACCACTGAATATGCCTGGCCAGTACTCTCCCTCATGCCACACATCTTTTCTACAGGAGGGCCTTATCATTCAATCTCATATTAAATTTGTTGATACCTATTCAGTTATCTAGGTTATGCTTAACGAAAAACAGTGACTCACATCCTTAACATGCAGGGGAAGTTTATTTCAGAGGTTTGGGAGGCAAAATCTATGACTTTGGTTCTAGTAATGGTGGAGACATTGGATTTGTGGAGATAAAATAGGACCAGGACAACTGATTCTCTTAATGGCACAGTAATGGACACAGAAACCTTCCCTCAAAAGTCTACAAAACACTAAATTTAAAGAACAGAGTCTTCAGACTCACTTGGTAACACAGGGATTTCAGTCCTGTGATCTTTTTTTGTTAGGAACCTTTGAGGTATTTTAGCTGTTTGATGCATCCCAAAGGACCGTTGTAGTCAATAACTGGTCTGAACAATACAGAGTATAAAGGAATGATTACCTGTTTAGACCTTGGTGCAATTCCTTTGGCAATTAGATTTGCTAAATAAAAGTAGTTTTTGACAACCACTGTCATATGATGGTCAAAAGAGAGGGAATTATCGGGCAAAGTTCTTAAGTCATGGACTACATTTTCATTTTGTAATGATGTGTTGTCTATAAAATATGATGACAGTGGCTAGTTAACAAAAGTGATGCTACTATAGTTTTAGAATTTAAATTGAGCCCAATTTTAGTACATTTAGAGTTTACTAAGAAGAGGTGTCAGAGGGTGACTTAATCCCCCCCACAGACACACACACACACACACACACACACACACACACACACACACACACACACACACACACACACACACACCATTCTTCTGTCCTCTACAAACTTTGTTAGCCAGAGGTATTGCCCCTTTGGAGAGCTGCAAAAGCAGATGTCAAAATGGAGAGGTCCCAGCAGTGAGCCCTGAGGGACACTGCAGGTCATGTTCATACTTTCTGATGAGGGATCTGAAACTTGCACTGTGTAGGTTCCCCAGTCGGCCTGAGTTCCAAAGTCTTGGCCCGGCGTCGGTTGCTATCGCCTCCTCCCTGACGTCAGTGCGACAGGGGTATATAAGATGCAGCCGACGCCATTTTCTTCAGTTTTTCTTGCCCCAGATGTCAGGTGCCCCCAAATAGGTAGGCAATTCAAATTGCTAGTAAAACATACATAAGAAAAGTAAACAACAACTTTCAGTTACCAGCAAATACTCCCCATAGGTAATAAAGGGTAGAAGACATAGGTACATACCAGCAAGTAAGAGGGGAAGAAGGGAGGGTAACCTGGACTGCAGCAGTGTATACACTCGAACATCTACATTTATGGTAGGTACAAAACTGTACTATGTTCATCGTGTTACACTGCTGCAGTCATTACACTTGAGTAGAATCCCAAAGCTGAGGTAGGGTGGCTGGTTCTATAAGGCATTAGGGGTGGCTATAAGGCCCTGCAGCACAGCAGTGGCGAAGCCAGCTCTGGATTTGGAGTATAAAGGCAAATGGTAATGCTTGGTGAAGGTATGCACAGAACTCCATGTTGCTGCTTCCAAAATATCGTTGGTAGGTACTCCTCTGAGGTAGGCAGTTGAAGTGGCCGTTGCCCTGGTGGAGTGAGATCTAATGCTGCTAGGTACAAGTTTCCCATGGTGTGTATAGCAGAAATGTACACAATATCCTATCCATTTTGAAATAGTCTGTTTTGAAATGGCTTTTCCCTGTGCTCCTACAGCATATGCTACCAATAATTGCTCAGATTTTCTGAAAGCTTTGGTTTTGTCCAAGCAGAAGCGTAACTGCCTGTGAATGTCCAAATAATGCAGTAGTCTCTCCCCTTTATTCTGTGGTTTTGGATACAAAGTTGGCAAGTGGAATAAATTGGTTTAGAGCCACACTTGATACCACCTTTGGCATAAAAGTAGGGTTAGTTCTTA
This sequence comes from Protopterus annectens, assembly GCF_019279795.1. NCBI lineage: Eukaryota > Metazoa > Chordata > Ceratodontiformes > Protopteridae > Protopterus > Protopterus annectens. Next base: position 1,109,564,964 of record NC_056732.1, read on the forward strand.
AAGACACCCTGTCCTGGTGGAAAATGAGGAAAGGTTCCACTGCCATTAGTGCCTGTAATTCTGAAACTCTTTGTGCTGATGTTATTGCCAGTAGCAGAGCAGTTTTCCAAGAGATATATTTTAATTCTGCTGTGTTAGCTGGCTCAAAAGGAGGTAAAGTTAATTTTTCCAAAACAAAGTTAAGGTCCCAAGTTGGAGTAGGTGCTCTATGGGGCGGTCTTATATTTTTAGTTCCAATGAGGTACTGCTTTAGCAAAGGATTAGAGAAAATTGGTGGATCCGTGTTGTAATGAGCAGAGATGGCAGAGGCGTGGATCTTGATGGAGGAAAAGAAGAGGCCCTTGTCCAGCTTCTCAGTTAAATATTGTAGTATCTGAGGAATGTTTGGGACAAGAGGGTCAAGGCTGTGAGCCTGGTTCCAGGCACACAATCTCTTCCATTTATCCGAATAGGCTTTCCTGGTACTAGGCCTTCTGGCCTCCAGAATGACATCCATAACAGCTTTGGAGAGGGGCAATGCTTGCTTGACTAAGGAATTTTCCATGCAGCTAGGTTTAAGGTCTTTAGCTGGCTATGAAGTATCTGATTGTTGTGCTGAGTCAGCAGATGTGGGATTTGAGGCAAAATCCAGGGTGGTTCTTGTGCTAAGTTCTTTAAGATTGGGTACCAGTGCTGGCGTGGCCAGTCTGGTGCAATCAGGATCATCTTTGGCTCTTCTTGCCTGGTTTTTATGAGTACCTTTGGAAGGAGAGGTAGAGGTGGGAAAGGGTATACTTGTAGGTTTTTCCAGCTGAATGAGATGGCATCCACTTTCCATGCTTGTGGATGGTAACTCCTTGTGCAGAATTTCTGTAGCTGGCAGTTCATTGGGGATGCAAACAGACCTATGTCCGGGCTCCACCATTTCTGTGTTATCATTCTGAATATTTGTGGATTCAATTCCCATTCGTGGGGATCCATGATGTTTCTCCTTAAGTCGTCTGCCAGTGTGTTTTTCTCTCCTGGCAGGAATTGTGCTTGCAGATGAACTTGATAGTCTAGAGCTGTGTTCCACAAGGTCATGGCTTGCCTGCAGAGGGGGTAGAAGTGTGTGCCCCCTTGCTTGTTTATGTACCACATAACTGTGGTGTTGTCTGTCTTTAGTAATAGTTGTCCTGGATGCAGCAGGTCCTTGAAAGCTATAAGGGCATTTTGTACAGCTAGCAAGATTGATGTGAAGATGCCTTTGTTCTGCGGGCCACTCGCCCTGAATACATTTTCCTGTCATGTGTGCTCCCCAGGCGTAATCCGATGCATCTGTTGTCAGTGTTTGCCTGGCTGTGGGTTGAGTAAAAGGCTGTCCCCTTGTTGAGGTGACAAGCTTGAGCCCACCATCAAAATTCCTGTTGAAGGCAAGGAATTAGTGGTATAACTGTTTCAAAACCTTGACAGTGTTGAGACCATACACTCTTCAGGTACCATTGTAGTTTCCTCATATGCAGTCTGGCATATGGAATTAATAGCATGCAAGATGCCATGTAACCCAATGCCTGCAAAATTTTTCTTGCAGGGAGTTGGGTCTTTGTTGCCATCAATTGAAAGTACTGAGTCAGTTGTCCTTGCTTGTCTGGCGTGAGATAAGCCATCTGGGCCATTCTGTTCAAGCTGGCACCCAGGAATATTATCTCTTGTGAGGGCACTAGTTTTGATTCGTTTTCATTTACTGTGTACCCCAGGCAACTTAATAACTTTTTTATGAACGCCAGAAGCTTGAGAAGAATGTCCTTGCTCTCTGCTTGAATCAGGCAGTCGTCCAGGTACGGATAAATTTGAATTCCTTTCTGTCTGCAAAATGCAATTACTAGTGCCAGGCACTTTGTGAAGACCCTGGGTGCAGTAGATAAGCCAAAGGGCAGTGCAGAGAATTGATAGTGCATTGAACTAGCTATGAATCTGAGGTACCTTCTGCAGTTTTATCTGACAGGGACATGCAGGTATGCCTCCTTGAGGTCCAAGGTCACGAGCCAAGTTTTCTTGCCCAGCATGGGAAGAAGCTGCCGTAGTGTCAACATTTTGAATTTCGGAACATCCAGGTAAGTGTTTAGAGAAGAAAGATCCAGAATGGCCTCCAGGCTTTGTCCTTTCTGGGAACCAGAAAGAGTCGAGTAAAATCCTTGTCCTTGCTCCTGTGGTAGTACAGTACAGTTTTGTACCTACCATAAATGTAGATGTTCGAGTATCCACATTGCTGCAGTCCTTACTATTGGGTAGTCCGCTGTCCAGTCGGCCCGAATACCAAAGTATATGGCTGACGTCGGTCAGGGCGCATTAGACTGACGTCAGTACACAGGTACTAATCGCATGACCGACGTCATATCCTCAGTCTTTTCTTGCCCCAGATGTCAGAAGACCCTGAAAAGATAAGGCCAAAACCAAAACTCCCAAAATACCTGCACCAAAATATATATACAATATATACAATTAGCAGAATATAACCTCACCTACACAACCCCTAAACACAGGGGAAGGAGGGAGGGTTGGACTGCAGCAATGTGGATACTCGAACATCTACATTTATGGTAGGTACAAAACTGTACTATGTTCTTCATTCCACATTGCTGCAGTCCTTCTATTGGGTAGAATCCCAAAGCAGAGGTAAGGGAGGCTGGCAAATCATAAGGAAGCAGGAACTGACAACATGCCTTGCAAAATAGCTGTGGCAAAACCAGCCCTAGACTTAGAGTAGAGAGGAAGGTGATAATGCTTAGAAAGTATGCACTGAACTCCAAGTAGCTGCCTCCAAAATATCCTTAGTTGCCACCCCCCTTAGAAATGCTGTGGAAGTGGCAGTAGCCCTAGTGGAATGAGGCCTAATCCCAGCTGGAATCTCCTTGCCATGATGGGAATAACAAAATGCAATGCAACACCCAATCCACCTAGAAATAGTTTGTTTTGACACAGGCTTGCCCTTAGAACTCAAAGCAAAAGAAACAAACAACTGTTGAGACTGCCTAAAATCCTTAGTCCTGCTCAAATAATAAAAGCCTGTGTACATCTAGAGTGTGCAAAATCTTTTCCCTTATTTTGGGGATCTGCATAAAAGGTAGGCAAATGAATAGTTTGGTTTAAAGCCACACTAGAAACCACCTTAGGCATAAAGGAAGGATTAGTGCGTAAAGATACCTATCCTTATGAAAAATCAAAAAGGCTCCACTGCCATAAGGGCCTGCAACTCAGAAACCCTTCTTGCAGAAGTAATGGCCAACAAAAGCAGTCTTCCATGACAAGTATTTCAAGTCAGCAGTAGCAGGCTCAAAAGGTTGTAGAGTAAGTTTCTCCAACACAAAATTGAGATCCCAAGCAGGAGTAGGAGCTCATTGGGGTCTTATATTCTTTGCCCCTCTAAGAAATTGCTTGAACAAAGGATGAAAACAATGGTGGGTCACAATCATAGTGAGCTGAAATTGCTGCAGCATGAATCTTAATGGAAGAAAAGACAAACCTTTGTCCAGTAACTCAGTGAGATATTGAAGAGCCACACTCAAATTTGGCTCAGTAATCTCAAATTGTTTGCTGCACTCCAAAACAAAAATCTCTTCCATTTTTCTGCGTACACCTTCCTTGTACTAGGTCTTCTGGCTTCCATAATCACATTTAAAACTTGTTGAGGAAGCTGAGACCTACTGTCTTTCAAAACAGAATATGCCAGGCTGTTAGATGTAGAGAGTGCAGCTTGACATTGAGCAGATGACCGTCCCTCTGAGACAACAGGTGTGGAATCAAGGGTAAAGGCCATGGAGGCTTCCTTACCAGACTCCTCAGTAATGGGTACCAGTGCTGCCGAGGCCAATCTGGAGCTATTAAAATCATCCTTGGCTTGTCTTGTCTGACCTTTAGAAGCACCTTTGGAAGAAGAGGCAGAGGTGGAAAGGCATACACATGAAGATTTTTCCAACTGAAAGAAAGAGCATCCACTTTCCAAGCTGTGTGATGAAAACCCTTTGTGCAAAACTTTGGCAGCTGGTGGTTTAGTGGAGAAGCGAACAGATCTATGTCTGGAGTTCCCCAAGACACTGTCAATTTTTGAAATACATGAAGATCCAGTTTCCACTGGGGATCCATGATTTGTCTGCTTAATACATCTGCTAAGGAGTTCTGTGCTCGGCAGAAACCTTGCCTGAAGAGTTAGTTGCAGACTGCGCAGTCTCCCATAAAATCATTGCTTGTCTGCACAATGGAGTACGAATGTGTTCCCCTTGTTTGTTGATGTACCACATGACAGTTGTGTTGTCTGTTAGAATCAACACCTGCCCTGGAAGAAGTAACTCCTTGAAAGCAATTAATGCAAACTGAACTGCTAACATCTCTTTCATGTTGATATGTAGATGCTGTAGTCTGACAGGCCACTTGTCTTGTATCCACTTTCCATTTAGATGAGCTCCCCAAGCAATATCTGAGGCATCTGTCGTTAGAATCTGACTTGCCTCTGGCGGGTCACAGAGAGTCCCTTGTTTAGGTGACATTCCTGAGCCCACCACAAAAATTCCTTTTGAATGCAAGGTATTATTTGAATGACAGTGTCCAAATCCTGGCAGTGCTGTGTCCACAGATTTTGAGATACCATTGTAGCTTCCTCATATGCAGTTTGGCATTGGGAAGCACCAGAATACAAGATGCCATGAACCCTAAGGCTTGAAGGACTGTCCTTGCAGTCAGCCCGGACTGAAGAGATAGATGATGGAAGTAACTGGAAAGATTCTTTTGTTTGTCCGGGGTTAAAAAGGCCATCTGGGCTGCTGTATTCAGTCTCACACCCAGAAAGCACATGTCTTGAGAGGGTACTAGACTGGACTTTATTTCGTTCACAGAATACCCTAGGCATCTTAGCACTGCTATGACATATTCCAGATGCTGTAGAAGATCTTCTTTTCTTGAGCCAGAATCAGGCAGTCGTCCAAGTAAGGATAGATTTGGATTCCTTTTAGCCTGAAGTAAGCTATCACTGGAGCCAGAACCTTTGTGAATACTCTGGCAGTAGATAAGCCAAAGGGCAATGCAGAGAACTGATAATGAGAATTTCCAGCTCGAAACGCAGATACTTCCTGCAACTTAGTCTGATTGGCACATGAAGGTAAGCTTCCTTGAGATCTAAAGTTACCATCCAGTGATCTTTGCCCAGCAGAGGTAAAAGCTGTTGTAACGTCAACATTTTGAACTTGGGAATGTCCAGATAAGTGTTGAGGATAGATAAATCCAGAATTGGTCTCCACGTGTTCCCCTTCTTTGGTACCAGGAACAGGAGAATAAAATCCTAGGCCCCTTTCCGGCACAGGAACTGACTGAATGGCCCCTATTTGGAGCAACAGAGAAATTTGCTTGTGAGCCTCTGTCCTTTGAAGAGGAGGAATGTCTGGCATGCCTTTGAAAGGAGGCAAGGTATGGAAATAAAACCTGTAACCGTGGTGAATAATATCCAGAACCCATCTGTCTTGGGTAATTAAATCCCAATTTTCTTTGAAAAGAGACAGCCTTCCTCCCAAAGGTGCTGCCAGGTGAGAATGTACTGGCAGCTGAAAAGTAGGTCATTGGGTCTGTTTACGAAGGACTGACCCCTGCCCTCACCAGAAGTCTGAGCAGGGGAACTCCTGTCCTAGGCCTAAAGAACCCTGAGCTCTGCCCCTACCACGTCTAGACCTACCCTAGACTGGGAATCATAAGCAGGATAAGTCCATCCCTTAGTAGGCCAATTTCTACTAAACTTGGAGGCTGCACCTGCAAAAAATCTTTAACAGTTTGCATAGACTTAGCCTTGTCCTCCATTTTCTTCAAAACTGCTTCCACAGGTGAACCAAACAACACATCAGACTGCAAAGGAGCATCCAAAATCCTTGTCTTAACATGCTCAGCTAAATTCTGATCTCTCAGCCAGGCGTGCCTGAAGAACAGAACCAGTGGCAGCCACCCTGGAGGAGGCCTGCACAGCATCAAAACCACACTGCAAGGAATGTTTACCCACCTGTTCAGACACATGAACTAGATCCTGCAACTCTTTACACTCAATACCTTCAGCCAGAGCATCCACCTTAGATTTTAACTGTGAAAGAAGATAATTCTGATATTTTAACATGTGAAACTGACAATTCAAGCCCTCATGGCTAAAGTGGAAGAAGTATACACTTTCTTTCCCCATCTATCCAAAGCCCTTGCCTCTTTATCAGGAGGGACAGGATTTTTAACAACTGAGGCCTTCACACCTTTAGGCCCCTGAGAGACAGTTTCTGGGTCTGCCCTAGGACTCTTAAAAAGATACTTATGAGCTTCAGGCACCCTATAATACCTATCCGGTTTAACTGGGGCAGGAGGCAAAGAATCAGGATTCAGGAAGCCTCTGCAAACACATCTTCCACCACATTCAAAACAGGAGGTATAGCTAAAGGCCTATGCTGGGGTAAAACAAGAATTCCCTAAGCCTTTTCCTGGAATCAGAGAAATCTTGACCTTCCCATTTAAAATGCTCCCTCATGGAATGCAGAGTCTCTGAAAATGAAAAATCCTCAGGAGGAGAAGCAGAAGGAGTAGAATCATCCACATCAGAATCAGAATAAGGAGGGTACTCCTGCAAGTCTTCAGAAGACTCCGAAGCCTCGAGCATTGCTCAAAACTCTCAAACTCAGGTTCCACCCTAGGCCTCTTATCAGGAGGGGCATAGAACCCTAATCATAGTAATCAAATCCTCTGCCATTTTAAGCATATGTTTCTTAGGCAAAGATCCTGAAGTACTAGGAGAAACCCCACAGAAGCTAAACTTGGCCTGCCCCTCAAAGAAGCCTTGGAAACTGAAGGAGGCTCTAACCACCTTAGGAAGAGAGGAAGAACAGCCACCTGAGAAGCCCCTCAGGCTGGCCTACTTCCTGAGAGGATACATCCTGTAACAGTAAAGTCTCTCCTGAGACTCCAAAGAGACACCTGGCAAAACCTCCGGCTCCACTGAGCCTTCCAAAGAACCGGCGTCTGGGTTCTTCCTAGGCTTTGCTGCTTTATCTTTGCTTTTAGCGAAGGAGCATCCGGCGGCATTTTATAATTACAACGCTTCCCAAACACTAACCTGGCACAGTCTAACCTTCTCTTAATAGTGCGTTTGTTAAATCTAGCACAAGGCGCATCCAACAACGTCGTGCTCAGGCCCTAAACAAGGTATACACAAAGTATGGTAATCCCTATGAGGTATCTGTTTCCCACAAAATACAGTTATTCACTTTTTCTGACATCCGGTTAAATACTGAGGCAAGAAAAACCAAAATATTCCCCAACGAGAATTACCAACTTTGATTGGTCTGAAACCCTGACTTCAGAAACTTTCAGAACGCCAACCTGCACTCAAAATTGCTTCTGCATCGGACCATGCGGCAAAAAGACTGAGGTTATGCCGTCGGTCCTGCGCATTAGTACCCTGGCGTACTGGCGTCAGTCTAATGCCCTGACCGACGTCAGCCATATACTTTGGTATTCGGGCCGACTGGACAGCGGACTACCCAATAGTAAGGACTGCAGCAATGTGGAATGAAGAACATCTTTTGAATAGCTCTCATGTCCATGAGTGCTGTAATTTGTTTTTGAGCCTCTGCCCATTGATTTGGTGGCAGATTTGACATTCCTTTTAACCTTGGCAGAGTGTGAAAGTGGAACTTCTAACCTTCAGATACAATGTTGAGAACCCATTTGTCTTTGGTGATCCAATGCCAATTGTGATAGAAAAGTGCCTGTTTTCCTCCCAATGGGGGCTGCCAAGAGTGAGCTGTTTGGCAGCTGTAATGGGAAGTCATTAAGGCTGCTTTTTATATGGTTGGGGCCTGTCTTCCCCTTCTTTCTGGCCTGGTGCACCCCATTGTCGAGGCCTGTAAGGACCTTGTGGTTGACCTCTACCCTCTTGGACGTCTGTATCTGCCCCTTTGAGGTCTGTCTGTAACTGGAAAGGACCAATTCTTTGTTGGCCAATTTCTGCTAAATCGAGGAGGCTGAACCTGTAAGAAATCCTTCACCGTTTGCATAGATTTTGCCTTATCCTCCATTTTCTTTAATACCTCTTCTGCCTTAACTCCAAATAACACATCCCGCTGCAAAGATGCATCCAATAATTTTAACATGATCTGGTAACGTATGTTCTTTTAACCAAGCATGTCTTCTAATGACAGAGCCTGTAACTGCTGCTCTACAGGAGGCCTCTAAAGAATCAAAACCACATTGCAAAGTATGTTTTCCCACTTGTTCAGCTGCATGCAATAAATCCTGCATTTCTTTAAAATTAGGAGGATCTGAATCTGGAAGCATTTTTTTGTTTCAACTGAGACATCAAAAATTGCTGATATTTTAGCATGTGAAACTGGCAATTTAAGGCTCTCATTGCTAAAGTTGCAGACGTATATACTTTCTTTCCCCATCTGTCTAATGCTCTGGAATCTGTGTCAGAGGGAATTGGGTTTTTTGCTGATGAGGCCTTAATCCCTTTGGGTCCCTGAGAAATAGTTTCAGGGTCAGCAACAGGGCTTTTATACAGAAATTTGTGTGAGTCAGGGACTCTGTAATATCTGTCAGGTTTAACTGGGGCTGGAGGTAAGGAATCAGGATTTAAGCTGGATTCAGTATACACATCATCCACAATATCTAACACTGGCGGAATAGCAAGGTGTCTGTGTTGAGGTAATAAAAGGAAGTCTCTGAGCCTTTTCTTGGATTCTGAGTAATCCTGGCCTTCCCAATGGAAATGCTCCCTCATGGTATTTAAGGTTTCCCCAAAGGAGTAATCCTCAGGCGGAGAGGCTGATGGACTGGATTCCTCAGCATCAGAATCCTCATAAGGGGGTAAAGAATATCCTAGGTCTGAGGATGAATCTGAAGTAATGGACACCTGGTTGGATGAGTCATAGTCTGCATCCTGTCTGGGCCTTTTATCAGGAGAGGGATGGGACCCCCTGATCAGGGTGATTAGGTCTTCGGCCATTTTGAGCATTTGTTTCTTAGGCATGGAGGCCTATCCTGGAGAATGCTGTATTTGTTTCTTTGTTTTTAAAGGAGGCTTAGACTTAGCAGAGGGTTTAATGCTTAACTGAGTAGGTCTGAAAACACCCTCTGAAGCTGCGGATTGCTCAGCTACTTCGGTTCCCTCTGAAGGGTTAGTTTCGGTAGGCTGAAAAACTTGTGCGTCCGAAGGCCCAGCCAGCTCCATGTGGGAGTCGGAGGCAGCCTGTGGTTCTGCAGAAGTGGTCATCAGGGGCTGCGAAGGTGCCTCGCTGAAAACCGGAGAAATGGCGGCCTAGAAGAGGCCTCGTTGTCAGTTTTGGGCCTCGGATGCCTGTCCTTATCTTTTATGTATTCTGGTCGTCTGAAGTTCCGACGGCATGGTGTAATTGAATTTTCTGTCAAAATAATGTCGGGCAAAATCAAACCGACGTTTAATAGTGCGCTTGTTAAACCTAGCACAAAACCGACAACCAGTGACGTAGTGGTCTGGGCCTAGGCATGGGATACAATAGGAATGGAAATCCGTATGAGGTATTTGCTTCCCATAAGAAATAGTTATTAACCTTTACTGACATCGGTCTGAGGCAAGAAAAAGTTTCCCCAATGGGGTATTTAGCTTTGTAGAACACTTCGGTTCTGGATTCAGAATGAAAATCTCAGGAGTCGGCCGACCGGCACTTACGAACTGCTTTTGCTTCAGGCACCATGCAGCAAGAAAGACTGAAGAAAATGGCGTCGGCTGCATCTTATATACCCTGTCGCACTGACGTCAGGGAGGAGGCGACAGCAACCGACGCTGGACCAAGACTTTGGAACTCAGGCTGACTGGAGAACCGCCTGACGGCAGGATAACCCAAGTGTAATGACTGCAGCAGTGTAACACGATGAACATCTATTCTTCACAAAGCCAAATTACTGAGGATCAAGTCTAATTATACTCTTCATATCACAGTTTATGAGGACAGTTACAATACATTCCATGGCCGTTTAGATGAGACTTGTAAAGCTGGTAGGTCTGTAACTACCTGGCTCAGCTATATGGCCACCCTTATGGAGGGGCATCACCACTTCAGTGCACCACTCATCAGAGACAAAACCTGTAGCTAAATATAGGTTTAAGAGTTTAAGGAGTGCATCTGCAAAGGCATGTTTAAGACTATTTAATAAAGTGACCAGGTATACTGTAAGGTCCCAAAGAATAAGTACAACTGGTATTGATTAGAACTTTCAGTAAATTATCTTTAAAGACAACTGAGGGAGTAAGGGATTTAGATATTTCAGGACTTTGGATAGAAGTCTTGGAAATGAAGTTGGCACTAAATTTTGTTTGCAAGGATATTCTCAATGTCTACTGGGACAGAACAGGAGACATCATTATGAATAAGTTCACAATAACAGAGAATTGTTTCTTAGCTTTTTAACATAACTAAAGAAGAATTTCCAATTATCTTTGGCTTCAGAGGCCAGCCTAGGTCCATGAGCTCCTTCAGTGGACCCAGTAGTATTCAGTTCTTCCTTCAGAACAGGAGATTTGGGATCTACTGAACACTGTAAATGGTATCTTTCTTTTGTTGTATAATTTATTTACTCTGGTGGACCAGTAGGGTGGTTTGTTTTTGAATTTTCAGAGATACTTCATTCTGTGAGGGACTGACAGCTCTATGGATTTTTGTAAACAAGTGTAGAATTCGTTCGTGAAGCCTGATGCTGTTTAGAGGTCAGGAGAGGAGCAGTAAGAAGTGAATTTCAATATTTCATCACAGAATGTATGTTGAGGCTGGCATGTTTGCAAATAAACTATGTAATGCTTGCTGAAAGGACGTGTTGGAGTTTAAAGGAAAAGATCACGTGTGTGTGGTCAGACTTCAATGCAGAATGAAATATCAGAGTTGTGCAACAGGCATTTGAAAGAATGAGATCAAGAATGATTTCCTCTAGCAGGTTTACTTAACAATTGCTCAAGGGGAGCTTTGTTATGTCTAGGAATTTTTGAGCATATCCTATATTGGAGGTACAGGTATCCCAGTTTATTGAAGGGTAGTTAAAATAACCAGAAATAATGGATTTTTTTCATTTAGAATAATGAAGAATGTTACATGGTTAGTGGAAAAAGACGTTCCATATAAAAAAAGTTATGTACTCACCATAATGTTCCATCTGTGTTGCCCATTTTAATTTTTCCTCAACAACTGGGTTCGGATCCGATTCTTGGATCTAACTCGGATGTTACTTTTAGGTCATGACCACTAGCAAACTCTTGAGCTACTCCCTTAGCCATAATGCTTTAGCCCCTAACATACCTAAGATCTTGTTTGCTGGCTTATACCATCAAAAGTAGTATTAACATTCTGGTAACAGAAATCCATATCTGAAGCTCAACATAAGGAGTAGTGGTTACCTTGGAAGGATCTCGCTCTTCCTGAAATTATTAATTAGGGATTAATGCCCAGCTTAGTAAGTTTATCTATGATTCCAGAGTGGGGGGTGGTGTCGAAGACCTTGGCGAGGTCTAGATAGGCTGTGTGGACTGCCTTGCCCTCGTCCACGGCTCTGGAGACTGATTCGAAGAAGTCAATCAGGTTGAGGAGACAAGATCGGCCCTTTACGAAACCAAACAGGGGGGAAGCCAGTGTTTGAATGTTGCCAATGTCTTTGTTTATAAGTTCCATGATGATGCGTTCTATGGATTTGCAGATCAGGCTTGTCAGACTGATGGGATGATAGCTCCCAGGATCCAAGGTGGATCCCCCCTTGTGGAGTGGGATAACTGCAGCTGTGCGCCACTCATTGGGCACAAAGCCTGAGGTGAGGCTATGATTAAACATGACACTTAGGTGAGGTTCCAGTTCATGTAGTAGACAACCCGGGATGTCATCTGGTCCCATGGATGCTGCATTCTTAGCTTTGGAGACTGCATATTTTACCTGTGTGGCCGTGAGTATCAGAATTTGGCAATCTTTTGGTACTGAGATGGGCCCTTTAGGGAGTGAGAGGGGGTGAAGTTGGCACTGAATCGATCTGCCAGGATATTGGCAATATCCTTAGGATCAGTATATTTAATGCCATTCTGTTGTAGCTCACAGCAGATCTGAGCATTGCCATTTAGATTCTTGATAAAACTATAGAATGCCTCGTGGTTGGTCCTTGGAATCTTTGGCAATTTTATTTTCGTAACTAGCTTTAGAGGATTTTGAGGGATCTCGGCTTCTTACTGAGGCTGGTAAGGGAGTTTTTTGCATCCTAGGATTTTCTTCTTTCCTGCAACAGTTTCTTCCTTCTGTTGTATAATTTGCTTATGGCAGAGGACCACCAGATTGGGTACCTTTGTTTGGAGGAGGCCATCTTGGTTCTGTTTGGAATGGCATGATTCATGCATGAGTGGATGTGCTCGTACATTACCTTAGTATAGGATTCAGAGGTTGAACTTTCAGTTCCCATCTGCATGGGTGTCATGAAGTTTGTCACTTCTAACTTGAGTAGCATGAAGTTGGCTTTGGAGAAGTTTTTTACGGAGGTTTCCCTACTGGGGGGGTGGGGGTGCGATGTGGATGTCAAGGGTGATTCACTTATGGTCAGACCTGATCAACGAGGGGGTGACCACTGGTGTGGAGCATCGATCTCCCATGTTGGTAATGACCAGGTCTAGGATACTGGAGCCCCTGGTGGGACTATGGATTAGTTGGTCCAGGGCGTTGGAATTTATTAATTCCAAGAACCATTGGGCAAAGGTGTTGGTACCAGAGTAGAAATCCCAATTAATGGCAGGGTAGTTGAAATCACCCAGTATTAGGGTGTTTGGTTGTATCTTAATATGATCTAGTATGTTTAGAAAAGTGTAGTGAGAATCTTGGGGCATGGTGGGGGATCTGTAGCAAGCTACAATTTGGACTGCAGTCTTACCTAATGTTAGTTGCACCTGTAGAATTTCAGATGCATTGTGTTGGGCAACTAGCCTGGAGGTGTGAATATCCTTGGTGAATATGGACACTGCTCTGCATTTAGTGCTTCAGTCCTGGTTTGGTGACCGAAAAGTGTGGTATGAGTTGTAGCCTGGTATTGCAGGGGTGCTCTCTGGAGCCTTGAACCAGGTCTCAGTTACTGCACAGATATCGATGTTCTCCATTTTTAGGAGTGCCTCGAGAGAGTGCATTTTGAGGTTTAGACTTCTAGCATTGGGTAGCATTACCTTCAGATTTTGCATGCTTATATCTGTTACCATGGTGGTTCTGTCCTTTGAGCCTTGCCTAAACAAGGCACAAAGAGGGTGGCAAGAGCCTTAGCCAGTAACCTAAATCCCAGGGTCCGTCAGAGAAGGAATCTCTGGACCCCAAGTTCTGTCGGCCTCCTCTGTTGCGCAGGAGACATCTTCCATGAGTCCCCCCCCCCTCTGTCCCTGGAGGAACTATCTCCACAGGGATCTTAGAAAGGACCCTGGGACTTTCTAAACCACATTTTCTGACCTCCTCGTTGATTCCTGGAATAGGTCCTTCTTTGAGGAGTCAAAAAAATGTACCTGCACTGCAGAGAGGGGCTTTCCATCTTCTTTGATGGGGTGCTCCGGAGAAGTAGCGGAAGAAATTGTAATGCCCTACTGGGTAACCTGGAGACTTTGGGTTGGTTGTCCCTGCAGAGTAGAGTGATAAGGCTCAAGGCAGAGAGGCATACAGGATCTAGAGTGGAGATCCAAGGGGGGAGGGACCTCCCATTCTGCAGAAGGAGAAAACACTCTCTCCCTATCTCGAAAGTGGAATGCCCTGGGGAGAAGCAAGCTGATGGAGCCAAGAAGCCAAGCTTCCACCCCATCCACTCCCCCTGCCCCGAAAGGAGTCCACCAGAGGTAGAGGTCTGAGCTGAGCTTATCCCATGCCAAAGCTCCAAGGGTGAGCGACAGCTCCAATAACGTCTGAGTTGACTCCTACACCTCAGATCTGACAGGAACACTTCAGCTCCAAGAGTCATCTGGCTCCAATGCACTTGGAGCTGATGCACTCAAAGGTGGCCTCACAGCCAAATATACTATGATCTTCAGATGTGACCCAGACGGTCCCAGCAAATTTAGATCCAAGGGCTCTGAAATCACAAGTTGGATCAGAGAAGGAGCAGAGATGGCTAGTGTAGAACAGGGAGGGCTACCTGACCCAAAGGGGTAGGAGCCAAAAGAACTACCATCTGAATCTGTGCAAGAAAAATCATTCTATCCATATTGACTTTGGTCAGTCTTCTGGAGGAATGAGATGAGACCACACAGGGAGACCTTGAATGCAGTCAAGACTCCAAATATGGAGACAGGACCCAAGGGGGTACCAGATCAATGGAGGAAGAGTATCTGATCCTACATAAAGGCTTTGGATCCGATATCCAGGATCGGAGGATGCCACTTTTGTGCCTGACGCCGGCTTTGGTGAAGGAGCCATCTTTGGATCTGACTATATTTTTTCCTTGGAAGCTCCACCACTGGATCCAAGGAAGGAGTGGAGGAGCCTGACGGTGCTGAAGGCTTTTTGGAATGTTCCTTAGACAAAGACTTTGGAATGGGTTTGAGCCCCAGATAAAGCCTCTGAGAAGGTTGAAGGAAGAAAGCCTTTTAAAATTAACCTGTTCTTGTGGTCCACGATGGCCAGAGGATTAAAAGATTTACATATATCACAATCTTTTTTTCAGATGCTCAGGGCCTAGACAATAAACGCAGATAGCATGAGCATCAGAGAGCAGTAACTTATGACCGTACTTCTGGCTCTCTTTAAAACCAGATGGTTTTTCAGACATTTTTATAAGAAGGAAGAAAAAGAAACAAAAACTTTTTTTTCTTAAAGATATAAAAGGAAAAGGAAAAGAGATACCAACAATGGTATCTAAGACTACACTAGCATGTAAATGGGAATAGCAAGAGAAAAATATTTACCAACAATGATAAAAAGAATTACACTGAATTGTATTAAGATAGGAAATATATAAACTACCAGAGAAAGTAATTAGTGAAATAAAATAACGACTTATCTCTAATTTTGAACACTAAGCTCAAAAGCTCACAGTAGCCATGTCCTAACGCGAAAGCAGCAAATGAGACCTGAGGTATGTTAGGGGATAGAGCATTACAGGTAGGGAAGGAGCTTGAGAGTTTGCTAGTGGCCATCAGCGGAAAACAACAGCTGAATCAGATCACAGGATCGGATCTGAACCCAATTGTTGAGGAATGAAAACTGACAACATCAAGTCAAGGTATCAGTTGATAACTAATCCAGTCTAGAGTGATCTGGAATTCAAGGAGTTCAATTTGTGGGCCCATATGTTCTTTGACAAATATGAAAACTCTGCAACAGTTGCCACTGTGTCTGAAGGCATGAAAAGCACAAAAAAAACATATTACAGGAGTGCTCTCTTTAATAAAACCAACTATGCAGGCATGGATGTTTTTCAAATGCAGGAGTGCCTCAAAATCAGGCAATTTATTATTAGCAGCACAATGTTCAGAGATACCTTTTCTTTACAATACAAAGAACCACATAGAGATGGCTTGTACACACGGATCTCCAACTCAGAGATTTTCCTAAGGTCACAGCTACATTAACTTGTGTTTTCCACAAAGTAAACCAAAATTAACTAGTGCAACTTTTTCACCATGATGTTCAGTTCTCACAGTGATGGGATATATGTCTTTCTGGAGGTTTTCAATGCAGGGCGTCCTTAAGAAAGGCCTAAGGAAACGGATTTGTTCATATCTGTGGAGAAGAAAAAACTAGCAATGGAAGGCAGAAACTGAAAAAAGTGTGGACTTTAAGAGATAACTGCCATATATCTAACTTAGAGATGTCTAAGGTAATCCAAGGTCTTTGGAATTGGACAGTTCCCATGTTAAGGTGCTTTGCAGAGCTCCAGAAGACAAATCTTTTCCATTTATTTAGGTAAGATGGAATTTCTTAGATGGGTATTCTTGGCTTCCTTAAAGATACTTAATTCTTACCTTGAAAGCAATTTACTGTTAAGAAATTACTTTTTAAATGATATCCTCCAAGCTAAAAAGATTCAGTGTGACAGAGGTGAAACATTCTGAACTGTTACTTCGATAGTAAGGAGGATTTCAACCGAGGCAACAGCCCTGGAGAAAAACTGGACCATGGTTGTCTTGGCCAAGAAAACACTGAAGATTAGGTTGGCCCTATCCAGTTTCACTTTGAAAAGTATTTTCTGAATCAGAAAGGATGGCTGAAAGGCATAAAAGTAAGGTATCAATCCATGGGAATGTTGAAATCATCCACACAGTGTTGTGAATTACACAGGAGCAAAAGGCTTGGAGGAGACAGTTGATGTGATGAAAACAAAGTACAATTCTAGTATGCCCACTTTTGTACAATTTCCTGAAAATAATCAAAGGATTTAGCTTCTATGTGCGAGGCAGAGTAGGTCTGCTAACTGATTCACCAAACCTGGAAAATGAACTGTGTGGAATTCTGGACTGTACTAAATGGCCTGATGTCAGAGTGGGGGATGTCTTCACAGAGCTGGAATGATCTAGTGACCCCTATGCTATCTGACGTATCATGTTACTGAGGTGTTGTCTGTGTGGATCAAACTTTACCCAGAAGAAATTTGATTAGAAAAGTTGTCAAGGCTGTGTATACCTCTGCTAAGCTGATATAAAAAGATCTACCATCTTGAGCCAAGACAACTTTATACATTAAATCCATCACATCTTGTCTTGGTTAACTTGTTTTGCAGCATATATAGCCAGATATCCTCTGGAAACTTGGCCTCAACATTCAAGGGGGACAACAGCACAAGTTTAAAAAGATACATTATTAAACAACTATCTATTACAAAATATAATCCAAAATTGGTTTTATATTTTAAAGAAAGATCCACAAACTTCAAGAACATTGGCCTAAGTTCTAAATTTCAAAATAAAAGCCTGCAGAATACATGATACTAGTTAAGTATTGATTCATCAAAAACATGAAAGTACATTTGTGTACACTTACCATAAACGTAGATGTTCGAATGTATTCACTGTTGCAGTCATCACATTTGGGTTATCTGCTTGCAGTAGCCCTCAGTCGGCCTGATTAACAAAGTCTTGGGTCCTGCGTTGGTTGCGGTCCCTTCTTCCGTGAAGTCAGGTTGTCAGGGGTATAAAACATGCAGCCGACGCCATTATATCAGTTTTTCTTGCATCAGATGTCAGGTGCCCCCCAATGGGAAGCAACTAAATCTATAAATATACAAGGTTATACCTCCAACAAAAAAATGCAAATACACCAAAAAGCTTTTGAGCATAGTAAAGGAGAGTAGAGGTATAGCCAAAAGAAGTAAGGGGGTTGGAGGGAGGGTAACCAGGACTGCAACAGTAAATACACTCTAACATCTACATTTATGGTAAGTGTACACAACTGTAATATGCTCTTCATGTTTCACTGTTGCAGTCATCACATTTGGGTAGATTCCCAAAGCTAAGGATGGGAGGATGAATTTAGATAGCATTAGGACCAGCTATAAGTCCCTGCAAGACTGCAATGGCAAAGCCAGCTCTGGATTTAGAGAAAATTGGCAGATGGTAATACTTAGTGAAAGTATGTACAGAACTCCAGGTAGCAGCTTCTAGGATGTCCCTGGTAGGGATGCCTCTGAGAAAGGCTGTAGAGGTAGATGCAGCCCTGGTTGAGTGGGGTCTGATCCCCTGTGGAATAGGTTTTCCATGGTGCTTGTAGCAGAAATGAATGCAATGGCCTATCCATTTGGAAATGGTTTGCTTTGAAACAGCCTTCCCCTCTGCCCCTGCAGCAAATGCCACCAGCAGTTATTCAGATTTTCTTTGAGGTTTAGTCCTGTCCAAGTAGAATCTAAGTTGTCTGTGCACATCTAAGGGGTTCAGTATCTGTTCCCTTTTGTTCTGTGGATTAGGAAAGAAAGCTGGCAAATGAATGGACTGATTAAGGGCCACACTGAATACCACCCTTGGGCATGGAGGGGGGATTGTTCCTGTGGGAAACCCTGTCCGCATGAAAGATGATGAAAGGCTCCACTGCCATAAGGGCCTGTAATTCAGATATCCTTCTTGCTGAAGTGACTGCTAAAAGGAAAGCTGTTTTCCAAGAAAGGAGTTTTAAGTCTGCAGTAGCAGCTGGCTCGAAAGGAGGAAAGGTGAGTTTCTCCAATACAAAGTTAAGGTTCCAGGCTGGTGTTGGAGCTTCTCTGGGTGGTCATAAATTTTTGGCACCTCTGAGGAACTGCTTCAGCAGTGGATGAGAGAAGAGGGGAGATTCTGTGTTATAATGAGCTGAAATGGCTGAGGCGTGAATTTTGATGGAGGAGAAAGACAGGCCCTTGTGAAGCATCTCAGTTAAGTATTGTAAAATCTGAGGTAAATTGGGCACTGCTGTGCTCATCGCTTGAGATTGGTTCCAGGCACAGAATCTTTTCCATTTTTCAGCATAAGATTTTCTAGTACTACGCCTCCTTGCCTCTAAAATGATATCCATCACTGGTTTACTGAGGGATGGTAAAGGAGAGATTAGGTAATTAGCCAGGCTGCTAGGTTCAGTGTTTGAAGCTGAGGGTGCAGAATCTGGTTCTCCTGCTGAGACAATAGGGTAGGAGTCTGAGGCAGGTGCCATAGGGCCAACAGTGACACACTGCACAAGAGGGGGTACCAGTGTTGGCGTGGCCAGTCTGGTGCAATGAAAATCGTCCTTGGTCTGTCTTGTTTGATCTTTAGTAGTACTTTAGAGAGCAGAAGCAGCGGAGGAAAGGAATAAAGTGATAGGTTTTTCCAGCTGAAGGACAGAGCATCCACTTTCCAAGCTTGTTTGTGGGGAGTTCTTGTGCAAAATTTGTCCAATCATATGCCAGTGTATTTAGTTTTCCTGGGAGGAATTGAGCTTGTAGATGCACTTGGTAGCTCAGGGCTGTGTTCCACAATGCCATGGCTAGTCTGCAGAGGGGGTAAGAATGTGTACCCCCCACTTGTTTATGTACCAAATAACAGTGGTGGTGTCCGTCTTTACCATTAATTGTCCTGGAAGAATGTGGTCCTTGAAGGCTGTCAGAGCATTCTGTACAGCTAACATTTCTTTTTGACTGATATGCAGGTGCATTTGACTTGGGTTCCATTTTCCCTGAATGCACTTCCCTGCCAGGTGAGCCCCCCATGCATAGTCTGATGCATCTGTTGTTAGGGTTTGGGTGGCAGGGGGTGGTGTGAATGCTAGTCCCTTGTTTTGCTGGCAGGCCTCTGCCCACCAAAGGAACTCTAGGCATAGGCAAGGTATGATAGGAATCATTGCTTCTAGATCCTGAGAGTGTTGACACCATAGGCTTTTTAGATACCATTGTAGTTTCCTCATATGCAGTCTTGCATAAGGAATTAGAAGAATGCAGGAGGCCATGAACCCCAAGGCTTGTAGTATTTGCCTTGCAGATAGCAGGGTCTTTGTGGCCACTTGTTTGAAGTAGGCCGTCAAATTAATTTGTTTCTCTGGTGTGAGGAAAGCCATCTGGGAAGTTGTATTCAAGCTTGCTCCCAGGAATATAATTTGTTGACGGGGTACCAAGTGTGATTTCTTTTCGTTTATGGTGTACCCCAGACAAGTTAGCACCCTTTGTACAAAGGCCAGATGATTCTAAAGTATGTCCTGGCTTTCTGCATGAATCAGACAATCGTCCAGGTATGGGTATATTTGAATATTTCTTTGCCTGCAAAATGCAATGACTGGAGCTAGGCACTTTGGCTTATCTACTGCGCCCAAGGTATTCGCAAAGGGCAGTGCAGAGAACTGATAGTGTGTGTAGCCTGCTTTGAATCATAGGTATCCCTGATTGGGATATGCAGGTATGCGTCCTTTAAATCTAGTGTTGCCAACCAGGCGTTTTTGCCTAGCATAGGGAGCAACTGGTGAAAAGTCAGCATCTTGAATTTTGGAATCACCAAAAAGGTGTTTAGAGTAGACGGGTCCAGGATAGGACACCATGAACTGTCTTTTCTGGGTACCAGGAAAATTCTCGAGTAGAAACCTTGTCCCTTTTCCTCTTCTGGTACCAACTGAATAGCCCCCATGTTTAAGAGAGAAAGTACTTGCTTTTGGGCCTCTGCCCACTGATTTGGGGGTAGATCTGGCCACCCACTTGGTGTTGGTAACGTGTGGAAGTGAAATCTGTATCCTTGGGACAGTATATTTAAAACCCATTTGTCCTGGGTAATGAATTCCCAGTTATTTGCATGAAGAGCAATCTTTCCCCCCAAAGGGGCAGTCAATTGAGAAGTGCTTGGAAGTTTTAAAAATAAGTTATTGAGACAGTTTACCATAGGGGGAGTTTTATTACTCCCAGATTTGGAAGTGAAGGCCCCCTACTGCTTAGTCCTGTGCGTACCCTGGGACTGAAGCCTGGGAGCTCTACTGGATCTGGGTTTGGAATGAGAGGGTCTGGAAGAGAAGGGAAAGGACCAATTCTTGGAAGGCCAATGCCTACTAAACCTTGGAGGTTGTACTTGTAAAAAAATCTTTAAACAGTTTGCATAGATTTAGCTTTTTCCTCCATCTTTTTAAGAACAACTTCTGCCTTGTTGCCAAACAGGCGGTCTGGTTTAAGGGAACATCCAGTAATTTCGCTTTAACATGATCTGGGGCAAGGATTGCTCCTTAAGCCAAGCATGCCTTCTAACTACAGACCCAGTTACAGCAACCCTGCAAGATGCCTCTAATGAATCAAAACCACATTGCAAAGTATGTTTTCAAACTTGTTCAGCTGAATGCAGTAAATGCTGTAAATCCTTATTTTCAGCAAAATCAGTTATCAACATCATTTTCTGTTTAAGCAATCCAATAATATGCTGCTGATACTTTAACATATGAAACTGGCAGTTTAAGACCCTAATGGCCAAAGTTGCACAAGTGTATACCTTCTTACCCCATCTATCCAGCGCCCTGGAGTCTCTATCAGAGAGGGTAGGATTTTTGGCAGTAGTAGCTTTAATGCACTTGGGTCCTTGTGAAATGGTCTCAGGATCCCCAGTAGGATTTTTAAAAAGGAACTTGTGAGAGTCAGGGACCCTGTAATATCTATCAGGTTTTCTGGGAGAAGGAAGTAAAGAATCAGGGGCCAAGCTAGATTCCGAAAAGGCATCATCAACAATGTCTAGTACAGGACGTATGGCTAAAGGCCTGTGCTGGGGCAAGAGTAAGAAATCCCTAAGCCTCTTTTTAGAATCCGAGAAATCCTGACTTTCCCAATGAAAATCCTCCCTGAGAGTATGCAAGGTTTCACCAAAAGAGAAATCCTCTGGGGGGAGGGGAGCAGAGAGAATACAGTCCTCAGCATCAGAATCCTCATAGGTAGATAAGGGTAAACGCTGGCCATTAGAGGAAACAGAAAATTCAGAATCCTGGTCAGACGTATTATAAGCACACTCAGTGCTAGGTCTCTTGGAGAGGGAAGGCTGGCTTCCCCTGATTAAAGTAATAAGGTCTTCAGCCATTCTTATAATTTGTTTTTTAGGCATAGAGGCCTGACCATGCAGACTGGGCGTCAGTTTTCTAGGCATGGTTCGAGTTTTAGGCCTTGAAGAAGAAGACTGCGTCGGTTTAATACGCAAGTCATTAGGCCTGAATACACCCTCAGAAGCCGGTGCCTGCACAGCGGCTCTGGACCCATCCAAGGTAGAGACATCCGCAGATTCCACAGTTGAAGCATCTCGCGGCATACCGGACTCCAAATGGGTCTCAGTAGAGGCCTGCGAATCTGAAGTAGCAGTTATCAGGGGCTGCGAAAGCACCTCACTGCATACCGGCGAACTGGCGACTGGCTTAGGAGAAGTGTCATCGGCAGCTTTGGACCTAGGTAGCCTGTCTCTGTCTTTATCTTTGTGTTTTTTTGGAATGTCGGTAGTCGGATGGCTTACCGAAGACATATCAGGATAATAGAACAGAGCACCAAAATATTTAGAAGAGAAAATATAACGACAACGGATAGTTTGTGGTTTAAATAAGGCACAAAACCGACAATGAGGTACGTCATGGTCAGGGCCTAGGCAAGGAATACAGTACGAATGAAAATCTTTGTGGTATTTGCTTTCCACAAGCAATGCAAATATTTACTTTTACTGACATAGGTTTAGAGCAAGAAAAAGTTTCCCCGATGGGGTGCTTAGCTTTTAGTTGAAGACTTTGGTTCTGAAACTGGAAAACAAAAACTTCAGGAGTGGGCAGACCGGCACTTGCTAACTGCTTCTGCTTCAGGCACTGCATGGCAAGAATGACTGATGTAATGGCGTCGGCTGCATGTTTTATACCGCTGACGACCTGACGTCATGGAAGAAGGGACAGCAACTGACGCAAGACCCAAGACTTTGCTAATCAGGCCGACTGAGGGCTACTGCAAGCAGATAACCCAAATGTGATGACTGCAATAGTGAAAGACGAAGAACATCTAGCTGTTACTTTTCTGCTCCATTCTACTGGAACCTGACTACTGTTGATAGTAAGATCATGGAATAATTAGGGTCTCCCTCAACACCTCCACTTGGTGATTGCAAAGTCAGTAGGTGCAGAGGGGGTTGTACCCCTCCAGAATTGCTGATTTTTTCCCAAGGTGGTTTCATTTTGATATTTTTCCCTGCTGGAATTACTGCAAATAAAACTATTATTAGTTCTTCTCCATATATCCAAATTTCTTTATACAACTTCTCCATCACCACCTCTGCTATGCAGTCTGCACTGTAGTAATGTCACAAAACTAAAATCTCACAAAGTGTGACTAGATTCCAAGAAGCATTTAGCTACAAGGTTAGTAAATTCCGACTTGTCCAACATCTCTTAAGTAACCTGTATTTTTTAAACTGGTCATTGTTTTCCCCAATATATACCTTCAAACAAGGACAAGTCACTATACAAATTACTCCTTCAGTACTAAATGTTAACATTCTGTTTTATACAAACAGACTGCAGCCACTAACACAGCACTCCATTCCTTCTTTCTATATCACATAATGCCCTAGAACAAAACAAAAACTTCAGGTAGAAACACTTAAGAGGAATATGGTAGCCATAAATGCACGTGCTAATTAGTGTATCTAGGGACATCATTAGCAAAATCCTCAAAAATGAATAAAAGCTCAATTTTCTGAATTTATCAAAGATAGAAATGCACAAATGAACTCACAGTATTTGGTTTTCCAGTTTGGTTCCTGGCTAGGCTGCCTTCTGTGCAGACTGTGCATGTTCTCCTTGCATTCAGATGGGTTTTTGCTGGGAGCTCTAGTTTCTTCCCTTACCCCCAAGATGTGACGCATGTAAATTGGCAATCAGCTAAAGTGCTCATAAGTGTGTGTACTGCAATGTGATTATGTACACACATGCTTGTGTGTGTGTGTGTGTGTGTGTGTGTGTGTGTGTGTGTGTGTGTATGCTTGTGTATGTCTTGCAAAATGCTGGCACGCCATTCATTATAAGCTCCATGCTCTGTGCCTGCTAAATGCAGGCTAGGCTGCAACTTTCCTGGTGACCCTAAGATGGATTAAGTAGTAATCAGAGAAGGAACATAATGATAAACAAACATAATACTGTTAAGAAAGGTGAAGACCAGGAAGTGACCAACAAACTCACAGCAACACAAAGTGATAGTTTACTTACTGAGGCAAAAAAGAACCAAGAAAGGTCCATTGTGAACTGTTTTAAAACTGTCTTGCCCTCTGATGCCCATTATAGCATGAGACTATTTTAATGCATACAATGGGATCCCCGGATTCTGAAAAGCTCTAGCCAGAAGATTGACGGTTGCCTTAATTAAGCTATAACTCAATTAACAGTGATTTCTGCAGCCATGGTCCTTATGATGATTATCACACATAACTTCAGTGTTCCTATTTCTTACCCACTTCACTGCTCATATGCTTAATGCTGTAAAGAGCATAGCAATAAATCCAGTCATCCTTATTTTTATATTTTTAATCCTGTACTGAAAAACCATACAGATCACAAGTGTGGCAAATGCTCAAGGAGGTCCCTGTTCTGTGAGCAATCAGCTTCAATATGGTGACAAATGGCACACCAAGTAGCATTGGCCAGTAGAAAAATATGAATGGTCTGGGAAACAACTTGCAGAGTATGGTTGCATATTTTGGTCAAGGATTTTACAGTGAGCTGATCGAAGGAAGAACACTCAGCAAACTTGGAGCTACAATATATAACATTAAGTATCCTGTTTTTTGTTTATTTTGTTCTTTATTTCTTTGTTGTTTATAGCACTTTGTGTACTGCATTTTTTCTAGCTAGTTTCACTGTGTGTGTGGTATTAACTGGAAATTGTCCACTCTTATTAAGCATCTGTTGGGTTGTTTGTTTATGATAACTTGTTGCAGTTAAACTCTTTTTTTCTAGTGGCTCCTTTAGCTGTTTAAAACTTTCATTTAAAGGCTCACTGCTGCTTTTCAGCTGTGAGTAACATTTCTGCAGTTTGTTCTAAGTAGTGGGGATATTTGTAGCATTTCCATATTCAGGCTTGTATTTGGGCCTAGTGTTTGTGGAGGCTGTGTGTCTGAGCACATAATTCAGGGACATCTTGTTTTAGCCAAAGCCATCAGGCATTTCAGTGACAGAGAATTGTTTGAGGTCATTGGCTGACTGAGGTCTCCTGGACTACAGCTTAGACTAAGCACCTCATTGGTTCTTTTGAGATTTCTTTCTTAAAAGCTGTCTCAGGTTTCAACTTTCTGTTACCTAAGAAGCTCAGTTGTGAGTGTTCAGCCATTTTACAGTGAGCTGATCAAAGGAAGGACACTCAGCAAACTTGGAGCTACAATATATAACATTAAGTATCCTGTTTTTTGTTTATTTTGTTCTTTATTTCTTTGTTGTTTAAAGCACTTTGTGTAGTGTGTATTTTTTCTAGCTAGTTTCACTGTGTGTGAGGTATTAACTGGAAATTGTCCACTCTTATTAAGCATCTGTTGGGTTGTTTGTTTATGATAACTTGTTGCAGTTAAACTCTTTTTCTAGTGGCTCCTTTAGCTGTTTAAAACTTTCATTTAAAGGCTCACTGCTGCGTTTCAGCTGTGAGTAACATTTCTGCTGTTTTGTTTCCCACCCTCCCTTCCTGTTGGTATAGTGTTTTTATAGTTGGTGGCTTTGCAGTTGCCCGCCCCTAGTTTAAATTTGATCTGTAGCACATTGCATTTAAGTTACCTGGCACTTGCTCACTAAAGCAATTGTATAAGTCAGCTCTAAAAAATTAAAAGCACTACACCCTCACAAACTCCCCTTGAGTACCTTGTTCCCCATTGGCCCTTTTTTCAATTATAAAGGAATTCCCAATACTATTCTAGCATGTCCAAAGGTCAGTTGTCAATCTCCTCTCCGGTCCAGCTGGTGAATCTGGGAATCTTGAGGCAATGTTACAACTGCCTCATGTACACAGACAACCCTCTCCTCCTCCCAACAAATTCCAACACATGTGAGAGATGCAACCATATAGCCAAACTGGAGGCTAAGGTCTCTTAACTCAGTACTGGCGTAACCAGTCAGGAGGAGAAGGAAACCACACTCACTACAATTCCAGTCTCACATAGACCTACCATGACAACAAACCAAATACATAAACACACAAAAACATACTCGGAGGCTCTAAAGAAAAATCTGTCTAAGCAGCAGAGACCTCCAAAGCAGACACCCAAGCAACCGCTACCCCAAAACAAAACACGTGCAACACATAGCTCACAAAGCCAGTGTGCCGAACAGTCACAGCCCTTAAGGCTAAACAACACACCTGATACACTTGTAATAGGTGACTCTATCGTCAGGCACACTGACGTCCCGCTCACCAGGCTGAACAAGGAGAAGGTCACGGTGAGGTGCCTGTCGGGCGCTAGGATCCGCCACATAACACAAGCACTCAGGTCACTCCAAGGCAAGTACAAATATGACTCAGTCATTGTCCATGCTGGTGTGAATGACCTGAGACGTACCTCTCTGGACTACATGAAAAGAGACATAGAGGAGCTCTCTGAGCATGTAGCCCAGGCCGGTATGACCCTGACCTTGAGTAGCATCTTACCCTCACCAAGAATGATGCCACAATATGAAGACAAGATGATCAATTTCAACAATTGGCTTAAGTGTTGGTGTCATTCAAAGGGGATCCAATGCCTGTCAGCCTGGGATGACATGCTTGACAAGCTACGATGCTTCGCTAGGGACGGCTTGCATCTGTCACCCGTGGGCTTTCGGATATTGCCAAAGGCTCTTGCCACCCCCATAGTGCCTTTTTTAGGCAAAGCTCAAAAGACAAACCCATCTCCATAGGTATCAAGGGATAAGAAACTAAGGGTAATGCTACTCAATGCCAGAAGTTTAAACCTCAAGATGCACTTTTCGAAACTCTCCTTAGCATGGAGAACATAGATATCTGTGCAGTAACAGAAACCTGGTTCAAGGCTCCTGAGAGCACCCCAGCACTACCAGGCTATACCTCATACCATGCTTTTCGCCCCAAAACTTGGACCGAACCACAAAAGGAGGGAGTATCAATATTCACAAAGATACCCACACCTCCAGGTTGGTGGCACAGCACGAAGCATCAGAGACTATCCATGTGCAACTAACTGTGGGTAAAACTGCCTTCCAGTTTATAACCTGCTACAGACCACCCTCCCAAACACAGGAACCCCACTTGGCCTTCCTGAGAATACTGGAAAATATGAAGGTCTCTCCAAACACCATTATATTGGGTGACTTCAACTACCCAAACATAGACTGGGAGCATTACTCTAGCTCCAACACCCTAGCCCAAAGGTTCCTAGAATTTATAAACTCAAATGCTATGGAACAACTTGTTACCACTCCCACAAGAGGGGAAAACATACTGGACCTGATCATCACCAACATGGGGATACTATGCTCCAGACCAGACGTGTATCCCTCACTGGTAAGATCAGACCATAAACTAATCTCACTGGATATTCACATCCCGACCCCACCCCCTGCCCAGAAAACCACAGTGAAAAACTTCTCTAAAGCAAATTTCA
Source organism: Protopterus annectens (assembly GCF_019279795.1). Taxonomy (NCBI): domain Eukaryota; kingdom Metazoa; phylum Chordata; order Ceratodontiformes; family Protopteridae; genus Protopterus; species Protopterus annectens. The sequence continues at coordinate 1,109,591,968 of NC_056732.1, forward strand.
CACGCCTCAAAACCGAGGCGAAATCCTTCAAAGCCCCCGGGCCTGTGGAAAATACTGCTCAGACCGCAGAGTCCTTTATAAACGCATTCTATGAACACCTTCAGGAATGCATGGATCATGCAATCCCAAATAAAACCAAGACCCAATCCTCCAAAGGCAGGCGTCCTGTCTGGTGGACCCCAGCCATAAACAAACTATACAATAGAAGGAGGAATCTACTACATGATAGAGCAAAATCCCAAAAAGGGAAGGCATCTCTGATCAGTATTAGCAAAAAACTACGGGCACTAATAAAATCGTCTAAGGCCAGCTTCGAGAGAAAAATTGCACAGGACACTAAGGATAATCACAAGGCTTTCTTTAGTTATGTTAGGAACCTGGGTGGGAATTCCCAGATATGCTCAGAATTAGTCCAAAATGACAAAAAATACACCGAGCCCACAGACATTGCCAACATCCTAGCTGACAGGTTCAGTGCAAACTTCTCCCCCCCGCCCCACCAAAAGGGCAAATATCTATCCCAACAGAGTGCTGCCCCCCTGACATCTCAGATGCTCAGGTAAGAGCTGCCCTCTCCAAAGCAAAAAAACACAGCATCAATGGGACCAGATGGTGTCCTGGGCTGCGTCCTACATGAACTCCACGAAGAGCTAAACCCAAACATAAAACTACTGTTCAATCTTAGCCTTACTACAGGATATGTACCCAAACAGTGGCGTATAGCAACAGTGGTCCCTCTCCACAAAGGTGGTGCCTCAACGGATCCTGGAAACTATCGCCCCATAAGCCTGACTAGCTTGGTCTGCAAAGCTATGGAAAGGATCATCATGGACCTCATAAATAAAGATATTGGGGACCTATAGACACTGGATCCTACCCAGTTTGGCTTTGTTAAGGGCAGATCCTGCCTCTTAAACCTGGTTGATTTCTTTGAAACAGTCACCACGGCCATTGTGAGGGAAGGTGGTCCACACAGCCTACCTGGACCTGCAAAAGCCTTCGATACAATACCCCACTCGGGCATTATAGATAAGCTCACCAGCTTAAATATAAACCCTTATGTCACTAGATGGGTTGCAAACTGGCTCAAGGACAGAACCCACATGGTTAGAATTGCTGGAGCCATGTCAGACTCCAAACCAGTTACAAGTGGCATCCCACAAGGCTCAGTCCTGGGACCTCTCTTGTTCGGTATATATTTCTCGGTATAGGCCAACACGGAAGGACTGTGGCTGACCAAGTTCGCAGATGACTGCAAACTGGGCGCCATAATCAACTCTCCAGCCGACACAAGTATCCTCCAAAAGGGCCTCATAGAAACAGACAACTGGTGCCAGAGCCATGGCCTCAAGCTAAACACCAAAAAGTGTATAGTCATCCCCTTTGGCAAAAACAAAGTGCCCACAAATTACCACATAGGTGGTAATCCATTAAGTACAGAAGAAGTCATTAGGGACCTGGGGACCCAAGTTGATAGCAATCTCTCATTTGACAACCACGTGGCCAAAGTGGTTAGAAAAACATTTTATATAGCCCACCTAATCATGAAGGGCTTCACATCTAGATCAGGGGAGGTCATCGTACCTCTTTACTCATCCCTCATCAGGCCCATAATTGAGTACAATGCCCCTTTTAGGATGTACCTTACCAGACACCTGCAGCAACTGGAAAGACCCCAAAAGTACCTCACCAAGAGGATCAAAGGGCTCAAACAGATGCCATATGCTGCCCGGTTAAAGAAACTCCAGCTCTACTCAGTGGCATACCGCCTGCTCAGAGGCGATCTGTGCCTGATGTATAAAGCCATGTCCAACCCGGAATTAATGGACATGCTGCACCTCAGAAAATCCAAATCCCATCGAGCTACGCGCTCGAGAGACTTGAACCTCAGCACTGAAATAAATAGGACATGCTGGAGGGACAGATTCATAACCCAGAGGCTCCCTTCACTCTGGAATAAAATCCCAGTCCAGGTTAGGCACAGTCCCACATTGACTCTCTTCAAGAGGAATCTTGATGAGTGGATGGGAGATCGTAGGTTTACCCCGGCTATCACTTCTGTGTCACTGTTAGACAGAGGCACAGTATACTAACCTCAAAAAAAGGCATAGCAAAATTAATTTAAAATGGGTGGCGAAAGCCAAACACACTCTGGCTAGGCTTATAAATGCCCTAGGGCAGATAGCCTAGTATGAACCTATGAATCTATATGCAACCATTCCTTACTGAGACATATGTTCAGCAAGAAGGAAGCATGGGTTTCCTCTAAAGAAAGAGCAGAACAAAGCATCCCCTAAGATATGCTGATCTACTCCAAATTCATCCCCAAATCATCTCCATTTCAGGTCAGTCATGATCAGCACAACTGCTAAAGCATAACTAATTAGCTAGCCCACTTCAGTGCTGTGAGAACTATTTCAGTTTCTCACTTACAGTTCAGTGTCCACACGATGCATGATCGGGCTGCATAAGACAAAGGAGAAAGAAATAAGCCATTGAAATGAGTAAGTGATGGTGAAGGGGCTGGTCTGCAAGAAGAAAATGTTGCAAAGTAAATCAAATAATTATATATATAAAAAGACAAACATGAGCTTGATTGCAAAACCAAATCATGTATTTTTATTTATTTATTATTCTGTTATCAAGCTATAAGTTGGCAATGACCTTTTAAAGTGGACTCTCGTACAGAAAATCCCCAGCAATAAAATTAAATTAATATGACCACAGTCAGTTAAAGCAGAAAAAAGTTATATACTCACCATAACGTTCCATCTGTATTGTCCATCTTCATTCAGTCTTGACAGATGGGTTCAGTTCTGATATCGGAACAGACTCAGCAGTTACTACAACTTGCGCCAACTAGAAACTCTCAAGCTTCACCTCTACCCAAAATCCCACTGTCTCAATTACCTCAGATCGAGTTTGCAGAAAGATATCGAAACATATAAATTATATATATATATATATATATATATATATATATATATATATATATATACAAATACGTGTAAGGTATGCCAGGAGGAAGTCTTACCTACTGTGCTTGGACAAGATAATAGTTCAAGTGAGTTTCATCCACTCCACCAAAAATCTTTAAGGTCGGGGGATGGAGTGGGGAAGTCAAGGATGAATGAAGATAAACAACATGGAACGTTATGTTGAGTACATAACTTCTTTATCTGATGTTATCAACCTTCATTCCATCCTTGACAGATTGGACAGAGTCCCAGCTACCTAAAATCTTGGGTGAGGTCATGGAACGATGTTCCTGAGCACCATCGTGCCAAAGGACGATCATCCCCTAGAGACCAGGTCCAATTTGTAACGAGTAATAAAGGTATGGGGAGTAGCCTGAGTAGCTGCTGCACATGTCATCTTTTGAAACTCTGGAATGAAAGACAGCTGAAGTGGCTATAGACCTTGTAGAATGTGCTTTGACTGGTTTAGTTAAGGTTAAATTATTCTTACCATAGATGAATGAAATGCAATCTTTGAGCCACTTAGAGTAATCCTGCTTACTGTCTTGCCTAACTTTGCACTGATAAAAACAAACAGTTGACTAGGTTGTCTTATGTTTTTTGTTCTGAGAAGACAGAAATGTAGTTGTCTATGGATATCTAAAAAATGTAAGGCATACTCTCCTTTGTTAGAATGATTAGGGAAGAAAACTAGTAAATTAATCATCTGGTTAGTATTAGTCTCAAACAATCTTGTGTAAGAAGGAGGGGCTCATTCACAAAGATACCCTATCCTTGTGAAAAATAAAGTAGAGAGGTTCAGATAGGGCCTGGATCTCTGAGATCCTTCTGGCAGAGGTATTGGCTACCAAAGAGCGTCTTCCAGAATAAAAACTTTAGGTCACATTCCACAGAGGGTTTGAAGGGAGAAGTATCACTACCTGAAGAACTAGGTTCAAGTCCCAAGGAGGGTTTGGATCTTTGAACGGAGGCTTTAACTTTAGAGTGCTTCTTAGGAACGATTTGCAAAGTCTATGAGAGGTTAAAGAATGTTTATCCAAGCCATTATGAAAATTAGAGAGAGCAGCTAATTGTATCTTGATGGTAGAAGGAGAACGCTCCAGCATTAAAACAGAGTGGCTAAAAAGTCTAGAACATGTTCAATGGAAGCTGAAAATGGATCCATTTGCTTTTCAAGGGTGCAAATGGTAAATCTCTTCCACTTACTGGTGTACAGTTTTCTAGCGGAAGGTTTGCGAGCCGATAAAAGAATGTGGCGTACTGGAGAGGAAATCTTTAGATTCCAGGAAATTAATGGAACTGGAGGAACCATACTGTCAGCTTGAGGTTCAAAATGTTTGGGTGAACAAGGCCGTCGGGATGGGACAGATCATCTGGCACTGGGTCCAGAATCAAGGGTTGTCGAGTTAGAGAAGGCCAGAGGAAGGGGAACAAAACCTGTTGAGGCCAAAAAGGAGCAATGACGATCACTCTACTCTTCAACCTGAGTGCTTTCTGTAACAATTTGGGAATTAGAGGTATTGGAGGAAGAGGCATATAGGAGCCTGGGGGCCAATCATAGAAGACAGCGTCTCACTGTGACTTTCCTGGAGGAGGAAGGGTGAAATAGTTGCTGCATTTGTTGTTCAGGGGAGATGCGAACAGATCGCAGCAAGGCTGACCCCAACGGCAGAAAATCATTTTTGCCCCTTTTAGATTGAGAGACCACTTCTTGAGGCTGAAGGATGCATCTGCTCAGCTTGTCCACAATCACACTGAAATTCCCCTGTATGTGCACTGCTATTAAAAAGAAGTTGGAAGAGATCACCCACTGCCACACTCTGAGGGTTTCTCGTCAAAGGGGGGGGGGGGGAGACTTGGTTCCTCCCTGTTTGTTGATGTAACAAGCTATTGACATATTGTGAGTCTAAATTGCAACAGTCTCTTGAGGGAGAGCTGTCTGAAAGGCCTACAACACAAGAAGCACCACTCTCATCTCTACGACATGGCTGTGCAAGGTGGCTTCTACTGGGGACCAAGTTCCTTGGACAGTCTTGCCCAGGTAATGTCCCCCCCTCCCCATCTGGGAGGTGTCTGTGGTCACTATGGTCGTGGGGTCTGGAAAAACAAATGGATGACTGTGAAGAACTTTATCAGAGTGTATCCATTAGTGGAGATCCATTTTGAAACGGCTGGTGATCAGGACTTGTTGTGACAATGGGTAAGTATGGACCACTGGGAGGCTAGTAGTCATTGCAGAATTCTCATGTGTAACCTGGCTAGCTGAACTAGAGTTATAGAAGCTGCCATAGATCCTAGAGCTTGTAAGACTAAATGTGCTGGAATCTATTTTCTGTGTGTTAACTTTTGAACCTGAACCACAATTCTCTGGTGACATTCTGGAGGGAGAGATGCTATTGTTGCCTGAGTATTCAGTACTGCTCCTATGAATTCCAAGTTTTGTGTTGGGGTTAAACGTGACTTTTCTAGATTTACTGTGATTCCTAGATGGGCACAGATGTTGAGGGTATATAATCCCTGTCTGTTATCAACTGATGGTTGGTCAAAGTGGTTAATCGTTCAAGTACGGAAACACACAGAATCCTTGCAGTCTCAAGTGAGCTGCTATTACTGCCATGCATTTGATGAACACCCTAGTGGCTGTGTTGAGTCCAAAGGGCAGTACTCTGAATTGGTAATGACCGGCTCCCAGCAGGAAGCAGAGGAACCTTCTGGGGTGTTTGTCCATTTTTATATGGTAATACACATCCTGAAGGTCTACTGAGCACATCCAGTTGTCGTTCTTCAGAAAGGGAAGGATAGATTGTACCGTGACCATCTGGAACTTTGTTTGCCAAACTGATTTATTCAGTACACTGATATCCAAAATTGGTCTCCGGTCCCCTGTCTTTTTTGACACTAAAACAAATATTGAGTAGGTTCTGGATCCTTCTTGGTCTTGCGAGACTTGTTGAACGACTCCCTTGTCCAGTAGTTTTTGGATTTCTTGCACTGCTGAATCCCTCTGATTGGGTGGAACATTGGGGATTTTCTTGTAAACATGTAGAGGTTGAGAAACCGTAATGGCATAACCTCTGGATAGGATCCGTTGCACCCAAGAATCTGTTAGGTTTAGCCAGGCATTTAGGTGCAAGGATAAATGTCCCCTGAATGCCTCCAGAAGAAGACAAATTCAGACTCCCTTCAGGAGCGCTGAAAGGGCTTGCCTGGGAAGGAATCCCTGAAGCCCTGGCTTTATGGACCACCTCTGCCGCAAGGGAAGCGTCTTCCGTTTTTGGTACCCCCCCCCCAGATTGTTTACCTGTTTCAAACCATTTTCAAGGAAGTGTTTGGGAAGTTTTTTGTTTACCGGTTTCAAACCATTTTCAAGGAAAAGACAGTGTTTGGGAAGTTTTTTGTTTACCTGTTTCAAACCATTTTCAAGGAAAAGACAGTGTTTGGGAAGTTTTTTGTTTACCTGTTTCAAACCATTTTCAAGGAAAAGACAGTGTTTGGGAAGTTTTTTGTTTACCTGTTTCAAACCATTTTCAAGGATGGAATAACGACTGACAACATCAGATCATAAAATACTTTAAGAATGCTTACAGGATGGGTGACCTTGTACATTGCCACTCTAATTGAAGACCAAATGTTCTCCACCAGTGTGCTAATGTACAGGTAATCTCCACTGAACAAAATGAGTCCAATGCTTCACAGCAGCACATTAAGGTGCCTCGAAGCTTGGACTGTAATGAAACTAACAGACGCTATTATTTTATGCTTGCTAAGCAGCACTTTTGCGGTTTAGTGAGTGCAAAATTTAAAAAAAAAATAAAAAATTAAATGCAAATGTGTCTGGTGCACCTTCTAAGAAGGGTTGAGCCTTGGGCCAGGAACATGAACCTGTAACAGCTACAGAAACAAAGAGCGCTGAAAGGTGCTGTTGCCTGATGTACCACATGGTGCATAAACATGGAAGAGAAAGAATGAAGGAAAAAAGAGAGAGAATTAAAGAAAAAAGTAGCCACCGCAAATAAAAATAAAATGAGCAATACTGCAAGTCACTGATCAGTATTCTTTACTATCAGATTTATATAAATTTACAGCTACACTATTTATAGCAAAAAGTGATTCAAATTGGTAGATGGCTGTAAGAAAACAAGTAGTTATGTACACACCATAACGTTCGATGTATGTAGTCCATCTCGCCTTACATTCTTACCCCAGGTTCAGAGCCAAACTTCGGCTCCGACTCGGCCATAGACTAGCTCGAATTCTTCAATTGGCTCGTGGCTAAGAGGTATCCCATCATGCAACAGGCCCATTTCCCCAGATCTTGTTTGCTGCAAGCACACACACACACATACTGAGAAGACGAACAACCCCAACCGAAAGGACCACTGACACCTAGAGACTATACCTCCAGGTCCTCAAGGAGGGGGTAGGAGGGAGGGTTAGTAAGGATGTAAGGCGAAATGGACTACATACATCGAACGTTATGATGAGTACATAACTTCTTGATGTTAGGTAGCCCAATCTTGCCTTCATTCTTACCCCTGGGACAGCGTCCCTAGCACCTTGACCTTGGGTGGCTCAGTGAAAAATACTCTTGAGCACTGTGGAACCAAAGGAAGAGCTGCCTCTAGAGACCAGATCTAATTTGTAGTGACTAATAAAAGTATGAGGCGAAGCCCAATTTGCTGCAGCACAAATGTCATCCATAGACATACTAGCCTGAAATGCAGTAGAGGTAGTCACAGATCATGTAGAATGAGACTTCACTTTAAAGGGGTAATTCTTTGCCATTGGAACCATAAATGAATGAGATGCAATTGGTGATCCAGGGAGACAAGGTTACTTTAGAGATAGGAACCACAAGTCCAATGTCTGAAAACGAAACACACAGTTGATCTGACTTCCTGAAATCTTTTATCCTGTGTAAACAGAAATGCAACGGTCTACGAACGTCTAGCTGATGAAACTTAAATTCTGCCTTGTTAGAAAATTCAGGAAAAAACACAGGCAACTCAATGGATTGGTTGATAATGACAACAGAAGCAACCTTTGGAATAAAAGAAGGATTGGTTCTTAAGGAGACTCTGTCTTTGTGAAACACCAAATAAGGAGGCTTAATCAATAAAGCTTGGAGCTCAGAGACCCGCCTAGCTGAAGTTATGGCTACCAACAATACTGTCTTCCATGACAAGAATTTTAGGTCACACGTAGCTGCGGGCTCAAAGGGAGCCGAAGTGAGCGTCTGTAAAACAAAACTGAGGTCCCATGGCATTACTGGATCAAAGAATGGAGGTCAGAGTAACTTTGTCCTGTTGAGAAAGGCCCTACAAAGCTTATGAGCCATAAGGTTGGGCTCATTAGCAACGTGAAAGGTAGAAATCGCTGCCAACTGCACTTTAATGGTTGCTGCAGCTGATCCCTGACTGAACAGTTGAGAAAGAAATTCCAATATTGTCGAAATAGAAGCTGTATAAGGATCAATATGTCTTTCATGGGCCCAAACGGAGAATCTCTTCCACTTACTGGAATAAATCTTCCTAGTAGAAGGCTTGTGGGAAGAAGACAGAATGTGGACCACTTCTGGAGAAAAATCATGAAGCCTGACTAGTGACGGAACTGGAGCAGCCAAGCTGTCAACTTGAGGGTCTGGATGGAGGGATGGAACTGTCCTGACATACGAGTCAGCAGATCTGGATCTGGGTCCAGAATCCAGGGATTGTCCATTAAATAGGTTTGAAGGAAGGGAAACCAAATCTGACAAGGCCAGTGTGGAGCAATCTGGATAATTTTGCTTCCCAAGGACTGTGCTTTCTGAATTACCTTTGATATCAGAGGAAACGGTTGAAAGGCATAGAGAAGACCAGAGGGCCAATCATGAACCAGAGCGTCCCTGGGTGTCTCCCTCTCCGGGAGGATAAGGGTGAAGTAGCTGCTGCACTTGGCATTGAGGGGGCTGGCAAATACATCGCAGCAAGGCTGACCCCATCTGTGGAACATCTTCTCCGCAACATATTTGTTCAGGGACCACCCGTGAGGCATTAGGATAGCACTGCTCAGCCTGTCAGCAATCATGTTGGACTTCCCCGGTATATGCGTTGCAACTAGAAAGCATTGGGAAGACACCGCCCACTGCCAAACTCGAAGTGCCTCTCTGCAAAGGGAGTATTGTTCAGATACCACACCACTGAAAGCTCTGAAGTGCTTGCAACACTAATAGCACTGCTCTCATCTCCAAGACATTGATATGCAAATGGGTCTCTTGATCCTGCCACGTGCCATAGACTGTCCTGCCGAGATAATGTCCCCCCCACCCGATCTGGGAGGCATCAGTGGTCACCGTGGCAACTGGAGAAGATGGTACAAAAGGCTTGCCCACGTTGAGATTGCTGGCCTGAAGCCACCAGTGTAGATCCTGCTTGCACGTGTCCGTAATCAAAATATAATGGGAGAGTGGAAGATACTGTAGTGACCATTGGGCAAAAAGCAGCCACTGAAGAACCCTCATGTGTAGTCTGGCAAGGGAAACTAGCATGATCGTGGCAGCCATGGTCCCTAATAACTTGAGGACCACTTTTGCCTTGACCTTCCTCAATGGTAGTAAGGCGTAGACCTGTTGTTGTAGAGCCTGAATTCTCTCTTCTGGTAAGAAGGCCCTCATGAGCACTGTATCTAGTTCGGCGCTGATAAAAGTGACACGCTGCGAGGGCAACAAGGCAGATTTTTTCCAATTTAGAGTAATTCCTAACCTTTGGCAGAGTGTAATGTTGGCGTCCCTGTCTGTAACAGTAGATGCCTGGTGGTGGCAGAAAGGAGCCAGTCATCCATGTATGGAAACACTTGGAATCCCTGACGTCTCAAGTGAGCCGTTACCACTGCCATGCATTTATGAACACCCTGGGGGCTGTGGTGAGACCAAAGGGCAGGGTGCGAAACTGAAAATGACTGGCTCCCAGCCGGAAGCATAGATGACTTCTTGATGCCTTGTCCATCTTTATATGGTAGCAAGCATCTTTGAGGTCGATGGAGCACATCCACACATCTTTCCCTAGCAGAGGGAGTATTGACTGTAAGGTGACCATGCGGAACTTGGACTTTTGTACATGTAGGTTCAATCGGCTGAGATCCAAGATGGGTCTCAGGTTCCCTGTTCTTTTTGGTACCAAAGTCCCTAATCCTACTTGGTCTGCGGGGACAAGCTGGATGGCTCTCTTTGAAAGCAACTTTTTTATTTCTAAAGCTGCAGAATCCCTTTGACTGGGTGAAACGTCTGGAATTCTCTTGCTTAGCAGGGGAGGAGAAGAGAAGGGAATATGATAACCTCTGGAAATTATCTTTAAAACCCACTCGTCCTGGGTAATGTTTTGCCAGGCTTCTAGGAATAAAGAAATGCTACCACCAACCGACTCCAGAGATGCACAGTCGGGCCTCCTTTCAGGAGCACTGGTAGGGAGAACCACGAAAGGAATCACGGTCCCCCTGGTTACGTGGGCCTCCTCTGACTCTAGGGCGGCATCTACCTGAATTTCCACCCCCTCCCCTGCCTCTGGAGGGGGAATCACTTTGTGCGTCCTGAAAAAACCTCTGCGACTTCCTGAACCACATTTTCCCACCCTTCTGGCCCTTGGGGTAAGGTCTAGAAGGCATGGAAAAACAGATTCCCATGGCAGACAGGGTTTTTCCTTCCTGTTCGCACCTAGTGAAAGTGTCCTTCACTTTGGTTCCAAACAACGATGAACCGTCAAATGGGGCATTGGTGAACGTAGACTTGAAGGCCTCCGCAAAGTTACACAGGCACATCAAGGAGGGTCTCCTAAGAGCGACTCCGGAACCCACTGCCCTGCTCGCTACGTCGGCTGCATATGAGATCAGCCTCATGCAGGAGTTGGTAAGGGAATTTAGGGTAGACATCTGTGTATTGACCTTCTGTGCCACGGCATCAGAAAGGTTACCCTGTAGAGCTTCTCCTAGCTCTTTTAGATCTCTGTGGAGCCTTGCAAAATGCATCAAGTAGTTCAGCGACTGCAGAGTAAAGGCCGCTGAGGTAAACACACACTTCCAATACCTGTCCATGGCCTGGGACTCCTTTTAAGGTGGATGGACGGTAGACGAAGTTTCAGCAAGTTCCTTCTTGGTGGCTGCTGCCACCACCATGGCATCTACTGGAATGCCTTTCATCAGATATTCCTTGTCTGTGGGAGTGGACAAAAACTTACTGGGTCTCCTAGGGACCGGTTCCACAGTGTCAGGAGTTTTCCACACCTTTCGACAGATGAGATCTAGTAGCTCATCAAAAGGGGGAGACACCCAAGAGGCGGAAGGTCGAGATCCGAAAGTCTTCAGGAACACCGACTCCTCATCAGAAGGGGATCTGGAGAGCCAGCCACCTCTCTGCTTTAAGATCTCCAGAATATCTGAAAAACAGATTTTCAGAAGATGACTTGGGGGACCCCTCTGACTCCTCGAGGTCGGTGCTTCCTCTTACACAATCTCTTTCTTATGTGCTCCTCAGGCAAAAACTCTGGGGAAATGTCAGAAAATTGGGGACCACTCATCCTGAGGCCTTGGGTCTCTGCTGTCCATGGATGGAGGGTGATCTGAAACTGACACCGGTGCCGGAGGGGGCCGAGTGTCGGTGCCGTAGGATGCAGCTGACGAACTGGCCAGCACGCTCCTCATAAACTTGAAGGCTAATTCCCCCAGCTCCGAAGGTCGACTAACCATAGAGGTAGTAGCCCTCAGTGCCGAGGAGATTAGGTCCAAAGCAGATGTTGGATCCAAGCTCACCAGAGCCGAAGCACCGAGAGGAAGGCTCGGAACCGATGAAGATCGATCCAAGCTCCCTCGGGTCCAACCGGGGAACTGTGGCCCCTCGACCCCGTGGATAGAATCGACGAGGTCTGAGCGGAAATCGGAACAGAGAGGCTAGGCGAAGCTACTGGAACCGACCTAACGGCACCCGACGGAACTGACAACTCTGGCTCCGAGGGCCGAAAAAGGCTCGGAGGAGGAACAACAAAACATGAAGGGGCCATGGTCTCCGGAGCCGACTGGGTCAGAGTCAAAATCAATTTGGCCAGCAGCGATGACTGAAGCAGTTTCTTCACGACTCTATCAACGTCCTCATCGGAAAGGGACCTGGAGGATACAGTTGGAGATCTGGATCTCCCTACAGAGGGAGACTGACGTGTAGGAGAACCCGTTCGAACAACTGGTGACCGGCTCCGAAAGGCTGGGATCCGATACAGACTTAGTCAATACACCACCTTCTGTCGGCATCGAAGCCAATGGAGCAAAAGGAGAAGCTGTTCTAACAACTTTCTCTGGCAGCTCCGAAGAAACAGACGGAGCCGGAGAGCACTTCTTAGCAGTCTTTTTGTCCTTTTTAGCTGGAGAGGATATGGTACTGGAAGACTTAGCGAAGTCTTTTTCGAAGGAGTGTTTAAGCAGTCCTTTCAGGATGAACTTGTTCTTCCCCTTCTGTAGCACGCGGGGACTGAAGGAATGACAAAACAAGCAGGACTCTTGGAGGTTAATAGTCCCCAAGCAGTACACGCACACAGAGTGCCCATCAGTCAAAGACATTTTATTGTTGCTTTCAATACACTTCTTAAAGCCCGAAGGCCTGTGTTCCTTAAACATGCTGTATAAGGAGTACACACACACAGACAAGCTGCAAAACCACACGTACACGCAAAAAAACTAACTGAACCCCACGCGGTAAACTAGAGCCTCTAACTAAAATGGCCTAGTAACCGACGGGAACAAAAAACTACAGGGAGGACTAGGTCAGGATGTATTGTGCACTAACGCACATTACTAAAAATATCAACACAAGCAGAAAAACTTGGAAGTTATGCAGATTAATATAAAAAAGTACAACATAAGCAATTTATTGATGACCCAAAAATGTTTTAGAGAGAATTGGGGAAAAGAAATTGAAACACCACCAAAAAAAGAAGAAATGGATACATTTTGGAGAAATATCTATGAAGATACTGTGGAACAAAGATGCCAAATGATTAGTAGTAGTAAAAGGAAGAATAAGTTCAAACAGGGTCTATATTAGATCAACGAACACTTAAAAGTTTGAATCTGTAAAGGTCAACCTTTACATATCGAACATTTAAATGTTAGGAAATCTTTATAAAAAAAAAAAAAAGAAGAAGCAATAACAAAAACCAAAGGTTGTAAGCAGGGGGGCAAGCCCCCCTGCATCCTCCATACCCCCTATTAAATATACCAACTTCAAGATCGCGCTACAGTGAAGTGAAGGGGAAATTTCCCGTTTCCGCACTGCAGTGCGCTGATGTGCGATCTCGGAGTTGGCATATTTAAGGTGTGGGGGGTGCAGCGGGGCTTCCCCCTGCTAAAACCCTTTTCTGTAATTTTGTTTTGTTTATTTTGTTTTTATTAAATCTTCGAACTTTTAAATGTTCGATCTCTAAAGGTCGACCTTTAGAGATTCGAACATTTAAACGTTCGTTGATGTAACATAGACCCATTCAAACATACAGGATATGAAATGGGATGAAGTAATGACCTGAAAGAGCTTGAAACAAAGTTAAGAAAAGCTCCTAACTGGAACACCCCAATCCCAGATGCAGTATCTAACTTTTGGCTAAAATTATTAAAATCTTTACAATAAGATTTAGACATGAATAAGAAAAAAGTTATGTACTCACCCATAACATACCATCTGTGCATTTTCATTCTTCCTCAACCAATGGGATTTGGACCCGAACCTCGGATCAGACTCGGCCATTACTATAACTCGTGGCCAACTGAAACTCTCAAGCTCCTCCCTACCCATAATGCACCAACCCCTAACATACCTCAGATCTTGTTTGCTAGATAACATAAGTAAGAAATATTAGAATAATGTTCCTGACAAAGGAAACCAATATCTGGAGCTCCACACAAGACACTGTGGTGTCTTTATAACCTCTCATTCTTCCGTAAGTCCATGATGACAAAGGTTGGGGTTGGTGGGCAGGGAGTTGAGGAAGAATGAAAATGGACAACACAGATGTAACATTATGGTGAATACATAACTTCTTTAACTTATGTTGTCAATTTTCATTCATTCATCAACCACTGGGACAGAGTACCTAGCTACCTGACATCCCAGGTGGACTCTAAGGAAGTATACTTCTGAGCAAGCTTGAAACAAAGGCTGTTCTTCCCCTCAAGACCAGATGCAATTTGTAATGAGTAATAGAAGTATGAGGATTTGCCCAAGTAGCAGCTGCACATATATCATCCATGGAATGATTGGATAAAAATACTGATGAGGTTGCCATAGATCTAGCAGTGTGAGCTCTTAAAGGTTTTGATAATGAAATGTCCAATTTAGTTTAGACAAAAGATATGCAGTCAGTAATCCATCTTGCCAATGTCACCTTTCTAACAGATTTGCCTAGTTTGTTGCCTGCAAAGGATATAAACAACTGGTCAGACTTTCTAATCTCTTTTGTTCTAAGTAAGTAGAAATGCAATTGTTTTGATCATCAAGCAAATGTAACATATATTCACATTTGTCTTCCAATTTTGGAAAGAAGATTGGCAAATGAATAGACTGATTAATACTGAATTCTGACACCACCTTAGGAAAGAAGGCAGGATTGGTTCTTAATGTCACCATATCCTCATAGGAAATCAAATAAGGAAGTTCAGGGGATAAAACTTGAAGTTCTGAAATTCTTCTGGCAGAGGAAATAACCACTAAAAATATTGTTTTCCAGGTCAAAAATTTAAGATCACATTTCCCTGCTGGCTCAAAAGGAGAATGGATTAAGGCCTGCAGTAGAAGATTTAAATCCTATGGAAGAGTAGGATCTTTATAAGGTGGTCTAAGTAAAACAGTACCTCTTAGGAAGGCCTTGAATATCCTAGTAGAGGCTAGGGAAGAATTGTCATCTCCTATATAAAAGTTAAGATTGCTGCTAACTGAAATTTAATGGTAGAAGAGCTAGCTCCTTTATTGAAAATTTCTGCCAAAAACTCGAGGACACTTTGTGTAGGGGCTGAAAAGTGACTGACAGTTTCTGATGCACCCAACAAGCACATCTCTTCGATTTACTATTGTAAATTTTCCTACTAGAAGCGTTATGGGAAGACAAAAGCATCACACATACAGGGAAATGAGAGCATAGGTTGTCTGGCTATTAATGGATATGGAGAAACCACTGTGTTAGCTTGAGGTTTGAGATATCTGGATGAATCATGTCTGCCAGATGAGACAGGAGAGGTCTGGAATAGGATCCAGAATCCAACGTGGGTAAAGAAGATGAGGCTAAAGGAAGGGGGACCAACATGCTGAGACAAGTAAGGTGCAATGAGGATGACTCTGCTCTTCAACTTTGAAGCTTTCTGTTGAAACCTGGAAATCAATGGCATTGGAGGACAAGCATTAAGAAGACCGGAGGGCCAATTGTGGAGCAGAGCTTCCTTCAGTGATTCCCCCAGAGATGGGATTAGGGCAAAAAAGCTGCTGCCCTTGTTTACGGAAGATGCAAAAAAATTGCAGCAAGGTTGTCCCCACTGATGAAAAATCGTTTCCATCACTTTCATGTTGAAAGACCACTTGTAAGGTGGCAGAATGTACCTGCTCCCTTTATCTGTTATCACACTGCACTTCCCCAGAATGTGAGTTGCTATCAGAAAACGGTTGGATGAGCTCGCCCCTTTGCCACACCCTGAGCGCTTCTCGACACAAGTGGTAAAATCTGGTTCCTCCTTGTTTGTTGATGTACCAAACTACTAATATATTATCCGTTTGAAATGCAACTGCCCCCAGAGGTACAGCATTCTGAAAAGCTTGCAATGCTAAAAGCACTGCTCTCATCTCCAGGACATTTATATACAGATTGGCCTCTTCAGGGAACCAAGTGCCTTGGACTTCCCTTCTCACAATTTGGGATGCGTCCGTGGTCACTATGGCCTCGGTTCAGGAGAATGAACAGACGACCTTGCAAAACCTGATTTGACCTTATCCACCACCAAAGGTATTTTTTGCATGCCTGTGTAATCCTTACTTGAACTGACATTAGCTGATAAAGAATTGAGCATTGTAATGCTAACATCCACTGCGGAATTCTCATGTGAAATCTTGCCAGGGGGATTAGAATCATGGCCATTGATCCAAGGCTTGAAGAATCAAATTGGGCTTAAATTCTGATGCTGTGAACAATTTTCTTAACCTGGAATCTCAATGTCTGAGATTTGCTGTGATTTATTGTAATTCCTACAAGGGAGCAAGTTTGGAGTACTTTATCTCTCACTATTACGAGTAGATGCCTGGTATGGGTGGTGATGAGCCAGTCATTTAAATAAGGAAATACCCAGAATCCCTGCAATCTCAAGTGAGCTGCCACCACTGCCATGCTTTTGGTGAACATCTTGGGGACTGTGGTTAGACCAAAGGATAGGGCTCTGAACTGATAATGACTGGATCCCACCCGGAATTGCAAGAGCCTTCTGGACTACCTGTTCCTTTTTATGTGATAGTATACATTTTGAAGGTCTATCAAACACATCTAATCGTCTTTGCCTAGAAATGGCAGGATGGACTGAACCATGATCATCCAAAAGTTTAAGTGTCAAACTAACTTGTTCAGTTTCCTGAGATCCAGAATTGGTATCCAGTCCAGTTTTCATTGGCACTAAAAAGAATTCTGAGTAAATTATTCTCTGTGGTCTGGTGGGACATCTCTCTTTTCTAGCAGCTTTTGTATTTCTAGTGCTGCTGCTTTCCTCTGACTGGGTGGAATGTCAGAAAACATTTTTGAGGACAGAGGTGGACAGGAGAAGAGAATTACATAATCTCTGGAAATAATTATCTACACCCATGCATCTTTTGTTATACCTAGCCAGGCTTTTTGGTGCAGGGACAACTGACCCCCGATTGCCTCCAGAGTGGGGCAATCAGGCTTCCTTTCAGAAGTGCTGGCAGGAGCTGTCAGAGGAAGTGTCTCCAGAACCCTGGTTTTGCGTGCCACCTTTGCCACATGGGCAATGCCTTCCATTAGCATTCCCTCCTCTGCCTCTGGGGGAACCATCTAAACGTGGATCTTGGAAAGGACCCAGAGATTTTCTCTGAACCACATTTTCCATCCCGTCACTGTTTCCTACAGAAGGCCCTTTGAGGGGTCAAAAAGCATACTCCTATAGCAGAGAGAATCTTTCCTTCTTTCACACCTGGAGTGTGTCTCCTTCAGTTTGGGGCCAAACAAGGAAAATCCATGAAAGGTAACATTGATGAAAGAAGATTTGAAGGGATCCAGAAAATCACACAAGCACATCCAGGCATGCCTCCTCTTTGAGATGTCGGAACCCGCCATCCTTGAGGTACCCTTAGCTGCATGAGAGATGAGCCTCATGAATTAATTTGAAATAGACTGTAGGGTTGCCAACTGCAAGGCTACCAAAGCTTCTCAGTTGTAGTAGCACTTGAAAGGGTATGTAAAAAGAAGATATGTACTAACCATAATGTTCCATCTGTGTTGTCGATCTTCATTTATTATTGACCTTTGGGATTTGGTACTGATCCTCGAAACCGGCTTGGCCGTTACACAGCTTGCGCAAGCCAACAACTATTGAGCTAAGTCTCTACCCATAATACCTCTCTCCAGATTACGTCAGACTGAGTTAGCAGCTACACAGACAGACTGAATAAAATACACATATGGAAAAGAAGGGGCTATGTCCAAGGTGAAAACTGATAAGTTTACCAGGACAAGTGACCGATGCTTCAAGGAGTATGAAGGAGTGGGACAGGAGGAAGGGGTGTCAATGATAAATTAAGATAGACATCACAGCTAGAATGTTATGGTATGTACATAACTTTATCTGGAGAGTCCCCAGCTGCTTTAGATCGTGGGTGGCCTTATGGAAGGATATTCTGAGAACCATACAGCCAAAGGATGCTCTTCCCCTAGAGACCAGATCCAATTTAAATTGAGTGATAAAACTTATGCGGAGTAGCTCAGGTTGCTGCTGCACATATTTCATCCATATAAGTTTTGGAACTGAAAACAGCGGGACATGGCTATTGCCCTTGTAGAATGGGCTCTGTCTGACACTGGTAATTAGAGATTCTTTTTATTGTAAATGAAAGAAATACAGTCTCTTAACCACCTTGACAAGGTGACCTTTGAAATGGGTTTCCCCAGAGATGGACCAGAGAAAGAGGCAAATAACCCTGATTTTCTAAACTCTTTAGTTCTGCTGAGGCAGAAATGTAATTGTCTGTGAACATCCGGCAAATGTAAGCAATATTCACCTTTGTTACAGAAATTTGGAAAGAAAACCGGTAAGTCAATGGACTGATTAACATTAGTTTCTGAGACCACCTTAGGGAGAAAGGATGGGTTGATTCTTAGTGAAACCCTATCTTTATGAAAAATCACATATGGGGGTTTTGAAGACAGCGCGTGTATTTCGGAAATTTTCCTGGCGGAGATAATGGGTATAAAAAAAATGGTCTTCCAAGAAAGAAACTAAGTGACAGGTAGCCGCCGGTTCAAAGGGGGAAAGGACCAAAGACTGCAGAACCACAGTCAGATCCCAAGGAACTAGTGGATCCTTATAAGGTGGTTTCAACCACAAGGTTCCTTTCATAAACACTTTACATAATCTATGGTAATTAGAGCATAATCTTCAAAGCCATTGTGGAAATTGGAAATAGCAGCTAGTTGGACTAACAGTTGTTCAAAAAGCGCAGCTAAAAATTCTAATATGTTTTCAACTGGTGCAGAGAAAGGATTAAGACCATGATGGTGTGCCCAAATAGAAAACCTTTTCCACTTGCTGAGGGGTAAAGTTTCCTGGTGGAAGGTTTATGAGAATCCAATTACATTTTTTGGACTGGAGAAGATACATTTTTCTGCCTGGCAGTTATTGGAATTGGAGGAACCAAGGTGTAAGCTTGAGGTTCTAAAGATTTTGATGCACCAATCCTTGTGGGCGAGACAGAAGATCCAGAACTGAGCCCAGAGTCCAAGGATGGTGAATTAGTTGAGGCCACAGAAAGGGGAAACTAGGCTTGATGAGGCCAAAAGGGGACAATGAGGATCACCTTGCTCTTCAACCTGATGGCCTTCTTTAAGAAGAGAGGAATCAATGGAAAGGGGTGAAAGGCACAGAGTAGTCCTGAGGGCCAATCGTGAAGGAGAGCATCTCTCAAGGACTCCCTCTGAGGGGGGAGGGAGATTAGGGCAAAGCAGCTGCTGCACTTTTTTAGGGGAGAAGCAAATCGGTTGCAGCAAGGCTGGCCCCAGCGACGGAAAATCTCCTTCGCAGCTCTGGGATTGAGAGATCACTCATGAGGCAGGAGAATGCATCTGCTCAGTTTGTCCACTATCATGTTCACCCCGGGATGTGTGTTGCTATCAGAAAGCAATTGGAGGATATTACCCCTTGTCACATTCTGACAGCTTCTTGACATAGGGTGTAAGACCTGGTTCTGCCCTGTTTGCTGATGTACCAAACTACGGATATGTTATCTGACTGAATTGTAATCACTCCCAGGAGGAGGACAGCTTGGAAGGCTTGCAACACTAAGAGCACTGCCCTCAGTTCCAGAACACTGATATGCAGATTGGCCTCTATCGGGTACCAAGTGCCTTGGACTGTTCTGCCCAGATAATGCCACCCCCTCAATCTGGGAGGCATCTGTGGTCACTATGGCCTTGGGCTGAGGTTGAATGAAGGGATGGCCTAAGAGAATTTCCTCAAATTCCATCCACCTTGCAATGACTGGTGATAAAAATTGGCTGCATCACTGGATGGGTCAGGATGGACCATTGGGATTCCAGATGTCAAAGTAACAGCCACATGTGAAATACTGCTAGTGGAACTAAGGTAATGGTCACTGCCATGGACCCTAAAGCTCGAAGGACTAGAAGTGCAGGAAAGTACAGTTTTGTACCTATCATAAATGTAGATGTTCGAGTGCTAATACAGCTGCAGTCATAACAGATGGGTTTTCCTGCCGTCAGGCGGGTCCTCGGTCGGCCGAATTCCAAAGTCTAGGTCCGGCGTCAGATGCCGTCGCTTCTTCCCTGACGTCAGTGCGACAGGGGTATAAAAGAACCAGCCGCCGCCATTTTCTTCAGTTTTTCTTGCCCCAGATGTCAGGTGCCCCCAGAAGGAAGGCAAAACATAAATTTATGTAATAATGCAATGCAATATAATGAAAAAACAGTAGTTGCAAGCAACTACACCATAAAAGAATACCCCAATAAGGTTGTATGAGGAGGTGTTAGCCATTAGACCTGTCCCAAGAGGGGAAGGAGGGAGGGAAACCTGGACTGCAGCTGTATTAGCACTCGAACATCTACATTTATGGTAGGTACAAAACTGTACTATGTTCATCGTGCATACAGCTGCAGTCATAACAGATGGGTAGAATCCCAAAGCTAATGAAGGGGTGGTAGGCGCTAAGTGGAACTAGGAGGAGCCAGTATGCCCTGCAAGACTGCAGTGGCAAAGCCCACTCTAGTTTTGGAGTATAATGGTAGGTGATAGTGCTTGGAGAAAGTATGTACAGAGCTCCAAGTGGCTGCTTCCAAAATATCTTTGGTAGGAACCCCCCTGAGGAAAGCTGCAGAGGTAGCTGTGGCCCTTGTTGAGTGAGATCAGTCTTACCATGAAAAGAGTAACAAAAGTGTATGCAGTGGGCGATCCATTTTGAGATTGTCTGTTTGGAAATAGGCTTCCCTTGAGCACCTGTAGCATAGGACACAAAGAGTTGCTCTGATTTTCTGAAAGGCTTTGTTCTGTCCAAATAGTAACGGAGCTGTCTGTGAATGTCCAAGGAATGTAGTAGTCTCTCCCCTTTGTTTTGTGGATTAGGCTGTCAGGCTTGACTGGAGCTGGAGGTAAAGAATCTGGGTTAAGGCTGGCCTCCGAATACACATCATCTAATATGTCTAAGACAGGAGGTATTGCCAGAGGCCTGTGCTGAGGGAGCAAGAGGAAATCCCGAGCCTTTTCTTGGAGTCTGAGTACTCTTGGCCTTCCCAGTGGAAGTGTTCCCTCAAGGTATGCAAGGTTTCCCCAAAAGAGTAATCCTCAGGGGGGGGAGACAGAGGGAATGGACTCCTCTGCATCAGAATCTTCAAAAGGGGAGTATGAATGTTCCTGGTCCTCTGAATGCTCTGAAGTAATGGAGACCTGGTCCGAGGAAGGGTATTCTTCCTCCACTCTGGGCCTTTTGTCCGAGGGGGGTTGAGAACCCCTGATTAGAGTAATCAAATCCTCAGCCATTTTGAGCATCTGCTTTTTAGGCATGGGGCCTTGAGAGGGGTCCTGTGGAGCTTGTCTTTTAGAATGCATGTCTGCTTTAGATTTAGTGTAAGCCTTAATGGAAAAAGAAGAAGAAGGCCTGAAGACACCGTGAGAGGTGGC
This sequence comes from Protopterus annectens, assembly GCF_019279795.1. Classification (NCBI taxonomy): domain Eukaryota; kingdom Metazoa; phylum Chordata; order Ceratodontiformes; family Protopteridae; genus Protopterus; species Protopterus annectens. The sequence goes on from NC_056732.1 coordinate 1,109,613,348, forward strand.
AGGCCTGTCTAAACTCTGAGTTTCCCCGCCAAGAGTGGCTTCGGTATCTGTAGTCGGGGTGTGGGCCGAAGAGCCTGCGACCACGGGTACAGAAGACACCGCTAATGAAGTGTCATCGGTAGTCAGGGGCTGCGTAAGTGCCTCACTGAGAACCGGAGCACCTGTAGTCGGCTTTAGCGTGGTGTCGGTAGAAGTCGTGGACCTCGTATGTCGGTCCTTATCTTTGCGTCTTTTACTCAAAACAGTAGTCGGATTATCCGACGACATAATGTAATTAAACTTTTTGCCAAAATAGTGTTGGGCGAACTCCGCCCGACGCTTAATAGTGCGTCTGTTGAATGTAGCACAAAAACGACAGGCCGAGACGTCGTGGTCTGGGCCTAAGCAAGGAATGCAGAGGGAATGGAAATCCTTATGCGGAATTTGCTTCCCACAAGAAATGCAATTATTAACTTTGTCTGACATCGGTCTGAGGCAAGAAAAGTTTCCCCAACGGGGTACTTAGCTTTCAAGAAGTCTTCGGTTGAAAAATATTCGTAATCTCAGGAGCTGGCCGACCGGCACTTGCGAACTGCTTCTGCTTCAGGCACCGCGCGGCAAGAAATACTGAAGAAAATGGTGTTGGCTGGTTCTTTTATACCCCTGTCGCACTGACGTCAGGGAAGAAGCGACGACATCCGACGCCGGACCTAGACTTTGGAATTCGGCCGACCGAGGACCCACCTGACGGCAGGAAAACCCATCTGTTATGACTGCAGCTGTATGCACGATGAACATCCTTGTCACTGGAGAGAATGGCTTGTACTTGGGATTTTATCTTCTGTAGCCTGTGAAGAGGAAGGGAAGCTACATAACAGATGGTATTCAGATGAGCTCCTATAAACTCTAGATTCTGAGTCAGACTTAGCTGAGATTTTGATTAATTCACTGCAATGCCCAGATGAGTGAACAGGTGCAAAATGAAATCTGTTGCTTGATACAGTACATGCCTAGTAGGAGCGGTGATGAGACATTTGTCTAAATAAGGAAACACCCAGAATCTGTGTAGTCTCAAGTGAGCTGTTTCTGCAGCCAAACCACTTGGTGAACACCCTGGGGGCTGTGGTGAGGCCAAAGGGCAGCACTCTGAACTTAAAGTGACCAGCTCCTAGCTGAAAGCGGAGGAACCTTCTGGAGTGTTTGTCCATTTTATGTGGCAATATGTGTCCTGAAGATCTAGACAGCACATCAAATTGTTTTCTACTGAGAAGGGTAGTATAGACTGAACTGTGACCATCCAGAATTTATACTTGCTGAATAAATTTGTTCAGAAGGCCGAGATCTAAAATTGGTCTCAAGTCCCCTGTCTTTTTTTTTGGCATAAAAAAGAACATTGAGTAAAATCCAGATCCAATCTGGTCTGGTGGGACTTCTTGAATGACATTTCTACTAGGAGCTTTTGAATCGCTAAACACCGGGGAGTCTTTGTCTTGATCTTGTAATGAGAGTGAAGGGAATATGGTAACCTCTGGCAATGCATCCAATTATCGAAATTTATTTGCTGCCAGGCTTGAGTGCACAGAAAATCTTCCCCAGAGTGCTTCCAGAGATAAGCAATTGAGCCCTCTTTTAGGAGCACTGGTAGAGTTGCCCAGAGAAAGAATCTCTGGAACCGATTTCACAGGCTACCTCTACCACGAAGTCGACATCTTCCACTAGAGCTCCTCCCCCTGCCCCAAGGGGAGCCACCACCACGTGTGTCCTTGAAAAGGCCCTTGGGATTTTTTTGAACCACATCTTCCCGCTCCTCTAATTCACAGAGCAGGACCACTGGGGAGCAGAAAAATGTATGCCCACTGCAGATAGGGTCTTTCCATCTTTCTCGCACCTGGCTAACGTTTCTTTGACTTTGAGATAGAATAAGGAAGTTCTATCAAAAGGAGCATTGACAAAGGAAGACTTAAATGGCTCCACAATCTCACACAAGTGCATCCAAGCATGATGCCTTATGGCAACGTCTGAACCCACTGCCCTCAACATCCTTTTGGCTGCATGAGCAATGAGCCTAATGAACTCATGAAGGAGTTGTAAACAGACTCCTGGACCTTCTCATACACAGCTCCTGCTAGGAGATCTGGTAACTCCTTGATCAGACTCCTCTGGAGCCTAGTAAAATGTGCCATAAAATTCAAAGATCTTAACGTGAAGGTCAATGATGCATACACCCGCTTTCCGAATCTGTCCATCACCCAGGACTCTCAGTTAGGGGGATGAACAGCAGAACTCTCTTCAGTTACTTTCTTTTTAGTGGCCGCCATCACCACCATACCATCTACCGCTAACCCTTTAGCACAATGCGGATGGTCTTCTGGAGATGACAGCATTTTGTCCGGTCTCCAGGGAATTGGCTCTAGGGAGTCAGGAGCCTTCCAAGCTCTCTGCACAATCAATTTAATAAGACCATCAGCACGAGGAGTCACCCAAGAAGTAGATGTGCGACCACCAAAAGTCTGCAAGTACATGGACTCCTCAAAGGTAGGGGTCTTTGGGCTTCCAGTTACCCTGCTGTTCCAGAATCTCTAGAATGTCTCTGAAGGAGATGTCTTCTGTGGGTGACCAGGGAGAACCCTCCCCATCATTAAAGTCCATGTCTTCTGTGACAGATTCCTCAGGGGAATCTGTTTCCTCTTACATGTTTTTTCCTGGGGTGGCTCCTCAGTGGGAATGTCTGAGGAGGACTTGGAAAAAGAGGGGCCCTGCACAGCAGTATCTTGCAGCTTAGATGCTTGCTGTCTGGGCATGGAGACTGGTGGCATCTCTGGGCGAGAGGGAATTTTGGGATAGAACTCCGACACAGATGGGGCCAGCTAACAGCATACAGAGGCCAATGTCCTCTCCATTACCTGGAAGGCAGGGCCCCCCTAAGAGGAATGGAAGCCCGTAACTGAGGTCACAGCCCCTCCAAGACCCACCCCCGAAGCAGTAACTGAGGTATACCCCATGTCAGCAGGGGCTCCGAGAGTCAAAGACGACTCCACATAAAAAACTGTAGCCAATCCAGAACCCTCGGACCTAATAGTGGAGCTACAGCCCCTGGAGTCTGTCGGTTCAGACGGAACTGAAGAAGTCAAGGCAGATTCTGGAACCAAAGGGGGAAAGGCTGTCAGCACCAGAGCAGCTGGAACTGGAGGGATCAGAGTCATAAGCCCTAAGAGGAGATTAGAGGAGGAAGATTTGTTGGAGTTCTGGGAGATGAAGCCCCATCTCCAGAGGGGAGTGGGGTTTGGGAAGAAAGAGAAAGACCCCTAGCCACTAGGAGCTGATCCACCAACCTCACAACATCGACTTCAGTCAGACTCCTGGAGGAATAGACAAAGAAGCCTGAAGGGGATTCTAGTCTGTCAAGAAAAGGACTTAGGAGCTGTCCTACAAAGGGGTCAATATAGGGCAAATATGTTGTCCTGGGTGCAGTAAGTATATCTGCATTTAGCACAGAAGGTGGTTCCAATATTTCTGGAATTATAGTAGGTGGAGTCGGTACCGATATGACCTGTACTGAGGTCTATGGTGCCATAGTAGACAGTGCTGAGGTAGCTGGTTCCAATAATTTTCTGACGTTAGCCCTTGGTTCCACTGAAGCAGTGGGAACTAAAGGCTTATGCTTTTTTGCTGCCAGAGCAGTAGGAGACGCCAATACTGAAGAACATTTCTTAAGCTCAAGATCAGACTTAGAGGGGGATGTGTAGGACTTGGACAGAGTCTCCTCAAAAGAGGACTTAATTAGACCTTTCAATATTAATTTATTTTTTCTTTCGACTAAGGCCTGGTGACCGAACACTTGGCAAATCGTACAGTCTCGTTGAAGATGAGCCGGGCCCAAACAATACACACAGGAAGAATGCCCATTGGTATTGGGCATCTTCCATCCACAATCCTGGCATCATTTAAAGCCAATAGTTCCATTCAATTTATCTGCCATGTTGAAAGGCACAAAAGAAATGAAAGGTCCACAGACAGCAATCACACAAGCACACACAGAAGGAAGAGAAAACTACTAACAAAGGCAGGCCTAAATTACCTAAAGAGGTAGAGAGAGAAAGGGTACTACAAACAATGGTAGGGAAAGAATACCTTATGGTAAATCAGCACACTCACTCGACAAAGAAAGGTGAGAGAAAACTAGAAGGAAAAACAAGGTGGGTAGAAAACGTACAGATAAAGAATATCTATCTACACACACACACACATATATATATATATATATATATATATATATATATATATATATATATATATAATTCATATAAGATTAAACACGAAAAATCAAAGAAAAACTGAAATTTCACTTAGCTTGCAAGAGAAACTGGTTGATGCATCTTGCAACACCACCGGCAAACAAGATCTGGGTAATCTGGAGAGTGGTATTGTGGGTAGAGACTTAGCTCGAGAGTTTTTGGCTTGCGCGACTTGTGTAATGGCCAAGTCAGTTCCGAGGATCGGAACCAAATCCCAAAGGTGAAAGATAAATGAAGATTGATATCATCAGATCAGCTCTTTTATCAAAGTTCTTGGCAACCTAGTGTTAGTTCAGCGACCCAAGAGTGAAAGTTGCTGAAGTGTAGACACTTTTCCCAAATCTGTCCAAAGCCCTAGACTCCCTGTTAGGGGGATGGACAGTGGACATTTTTTCCCCAGGTTCCTTCTTCGTGGGCGCCACCACAACCATGGCATCTACTGGTACTCCCTTGCTCCAGAATTCCCTTCCTGTCAGTGGTGCCAGAATTTGGTCTAGTCTCTTGGAGACAGGTTAACCACATTAAGTTCCTTCCATGTACATTGAGAAATCAAATTAATGAGCTCATCAGCAGATGGAGTTACCCAGGAGGTAGACGGGCCAGATCCAAATGCCTCCAGGAACACAGATCCCTCTGGGGAAGGATTCAGGGATCACCATCCACCTCATTTTTTGAAGAACTCTAGAATGTCTCCAAATGAGACATCTTTGGGTGGTGATTTATGGAATCCTTACCCTTCATCGAAATCTGTGCTTTCTGTGATAGATTCCCCACTAAGTGTCTCATTCTGCAGTCTCTCTTTCGGGGTATTTCATCAGTGGGAAGTTCAGGGGAAGTATCGGAATAAACGTTAATACCCTATTGGGTAGCCTGGAGAGGTTGGACTGGCTGTCCCTGTGGAGTCGAATGTTCAGGCTTAAGGCACAGAGACGCATGAGACATTGAAGGAAGATTCGAAGAGGGAGAGACCATCTGTCCCACAGAAGCAGAGAACACTCTCTCCACTGCCTCAAAGGCAGACCGTCCCAGGGAGAAGGAAACCAATGGAGCTGAGAAGCCACGATTCCGCTCCATTGGCTCCATCTGCCCCGAAGACAATCCACCCAAGGCAGCGGTCAGAGTGGAACTGACCAAAGCCAGGCTCACAGGGGCAGAGACTGCTCTGAAAATTTCACTGTTGACTCAAACACCTCAGATTCGACAGAGAAGCTTTGGATCAGAGAGCCACTCATCCCTTGGATCTGAGGACATGACTACTCCTGGATCTGATCCAGATGGTCTCGGCAAACTCAGATTGAAGGACTCTGAAATTAGTAGAACTGACCAAGACATCCTGACCCAAAGGGATAGGATCCTTGACAACTCCCATCTGAATCTATGCAGAGAGAAATGTCCTCATCATTCTATCCATGTCGGCTTTGTAACTCCTGGAAGAACGAGATGAAACAATTAATGGACATTTAGAAAGTCGTCTCTCTACGAAGGGAGAAGAGACCCTAGATGGCAATGGGCCTAAGGAGAGTGAGTATCAGGTCCGAGGAAGTGAATTAGGATCTGACTTATTCAGAGCAGAGGATGGTTTAATGGATCCTGTTGAAGTTTTTGTGCCAGAAGGCTTTGGATCTAAGCTGGACTTTTTTTTAATAGCAGCTCCATTGAAGACAGATTAGACTATCTTGACTTCTTTGAGGACTTTTTTGTACTCTCCTATAAAGTTATCTTAGGGGGGTGAACCCCAGGTACGGCTTATGAAAAACTAGTAGGCAGTAGACCCTTTAGTGTCAACTTATTTTTATGGTCGGCTATTGCTTGTGGATTAACACTCCTGCAAATACTGCATTCTACATTAAGATGTTCTGGGCCTAAGCAACAGAAGCAGCAATCATGAGCGTCTGAACACTATACTTCCTACACTTTTTAAAACCTTTTTCAGACATTTTGACAAAAACAAAGATAGCAGGGATTGTTTTCTTTCTTTTTTTTTTTTTGGAAAGGGTAAGGAGGAATGACAAAAGAAAAAGTACCAACAACGGTACAACAGAATACACCAACAGTGTAAGAGGAAAAAAAATACAGGCAAAGTATTAAGATTTTTAGAAATGAGAAAGAAAAATAACAACAATGGTAATCAACAAATACACCAAGTGTACAAAGGAATAAAAATGAAAAAGTTGTTGGAATAACACTTATCTTTAAATTCACTCGAGAGAAAAGCTGACCATGTCTATATGCAAAAGCGGCAAACGAGAGCTGAGGTATGTTAGGGGTTGGAGCATTATGGGCAAGGACATGCCACGAGCTACAGTAATGGCAAAGTAGGATCTGAACCCAATGACTGAGGAAGGAATGAAAACTGACATCATCAGATTTACATGTGCACCCCAAACAGACACCAGCTTGGTTATCAACAAGAAAAACAATACTCCTACTCAAGAGCAAACCTGCAAGCGAGCCTAAAAACTACAGACCAATAACTTGTATTCCGACGACATATAAACTACACACTGGAAATTATGCCGACAGAGTTTATAGTCATTTAGAAGAAAACTCAATCATGGCAATAGAACAAATGGATAATAAAGCCATAGAGAACAAAGGTTCATTTGTTGTTAAATAAAGTCATAACTGAAAATTGTAAAAAGGGGGAGAATCTAAGTATGGCATGGATAGACTACAAAAAAACATGTGACAGTATCCCATATTCATGGATAAAAGAGTGCTTAAAAATGGATACACTACACCCTACACTGATCGATTACATTTGCAGTGATCACAAAACAGTGGCAAACCACTCTGCAGTTAAGCCATGATAAAGGACAAATTATTATTCCAGGGATAAAAATTCAAAGGGGGATATTCCAGGCGACACTCTGTTACTGCTGCTCTCTTATCTTGCCCTTAACCCATTAAGCTGTCTACTTAACATATTACAGAAACAACGCTAAACTCTAGACTGCCAAAGCTGCCCCAAGTAAAAAGAAAAAATGCAACGAAATCCTAGGCACACCACCACAGTCACTTAAATAAAATGAAAAATAACTGTTAAAAACACTTTAAAACAAAGGTTTAAAACTGAAACAGGAGCCTTTTTACAACAATAAATGCTTTCAGCAATAGTCTTCATCAGATCGATGTAAAAAGGATCAAATGAGAAGGCAAGAACTGTGGAAAATGCATAAATATAGTTGCAAGTATAGAAAACTCTTGGACTAACCTGATGTTGATCAGAATCAAATGCAGGAAGGTTAAGGAGAAGTGAATTTAAACCAAAAGATGAAAGGTTAATATTGGCGGCCCAAGATAGTAGACTATGTACACATTAGTAAAAACCTCAGCTTTGGCCGGCTAAGATCTAGCTGTATTCAACTGGACGTATAAGAGAATATAATTACCTTTATCTGCACTTTTTTTCAAATAATACCATTTTTAAATTGATTTAATTGTGTTGCATGATTATTAACTGAACTGGAAGTTTTGACTCTGTTCTTCAGTCAGTGCTTGCTTTAATTTTATTATTTGTTAGTAATTGCAGGTGTGGGGGTAGCCACATTCTTTCATTTCCTGTCCTTGCCTATTTAAGTGGTACAGTTTGAAATATTTTCTGCTTAAAAACCTCAGCTTTGGCCGGCTAAGATCTAGCTTTATTCAACTGGACGTATAAGAGAATTTAAGTACCTTTATCTACACTTCTTTTCAAATAATACAGTATTTAAATTGATTTAACTGTGTTGCATGATTATTAACTGAACTGGAAGTTTTGACTCTGTTCTTCAGTTAATTTTCCCACCACCCTCCCTGTTTTTGTTTTGGTGTTAATCTTAGTGGCTTTGAAACTGCTCGCCCCTCTTGTAAATTTGTGTTTGAATACACTTTCTGGGCCCATCTCATTTGCTCACTCAACTGAGTGCAGTGACATCATATTCTGATTTCAGGCACTCCTACTGTGTACAAAGAGAGCATCTGGGAAAGAGAACAAAAAAAATTTAAGCTTGTTTCCTGCCTTTCCTGTTAAGTGATCTAGACTGTTTGTAGGCTTCTGAGCCCACAAGCCCTTCTGTGTTGGAGGGAAGTCTTCTAGCTTAGTTTTGTTTCTTATAACTAGCCAGTTTTCTAGTTTCAGCACTCAAATCTGTTTCTTTGAACTCAGCACTTGTTCAGAACTCATTGTAAGCACTACATAAGCTGCAAATTACTGCAGCACTCAACTTTCCTCACTTGTCTAGTGGAAAGCAGTTTTTAGTACTTAATAAATAAGCACTTATCCAGGCATGTCTAAGGGTCAGCTCCCAGTGATTTCTCCTGTCTACCTGATGAATTTGGGCATCTTGGGGCAATGCAGCAATTGCCTCATGTACACAGACAACACTCTCCTCCTACCACCCAACACTACAACCTGTGAGAAATGCACTTATATAGCCAAACTGGAAGCAAAGCTCTCTTCACCCAAGACTGGACTAGACAGTCAAGAGGAGAAGGTAAACACTTGCTCCACACCACACTCATCACATAGTCCCTCAAAACCTACACCACCAAAACACACACATAGAAACACAAAACACACACCTACATTCGCGGAGGCTCTCAATAAAAACCTCCCCAAGCATCAGGGACATCCAAAGCATAAATGCAAGCAAACTCCACCCCCCCCAACACAACCCAAATGACACACAGCCCACAAACTCAGTGTGCCACTCAACCACAGCCCATAAGGCATAACAAAGTATGCAACACTTTAGTCATAGGTGACTCTATAGTCAGGCACACTGATGTTCCACTCACTAGACTAAACAAGGAGAAAGTTACTGTCAGCTGCCTGTCAGGTGCCAGGATCCGCCACATAGTGCATGCACTCAGGTCACTCCACAATAAGTACAAATATGACAGTGTCAATTGTCCATGTTGGTGTGAATGACCTGAGACGTACCTCCCTGGACTACATGAAAAGAGACATGGAGGAGCTCTCCGATCTTGTATCCCATGCAGGTATGACCGTAACCCTGAGCAGCATCCTGCCATCACCCAGAATGATACCACAGTACAAGGACAAAATGATTGACTTCAACAATTGGCTAAGCTTCTGGTGTCATTCTAAGGGGATCCAGTATCTGTCTGCCTGGGACGACATGATCGACAGTCTACGATGCTTTGCCAGAAATGGCCTGCACCTGTCACCCTTAGGATTCCGGATACTGGCTAAGGCTCTTGCCACCCCTTAGTGCCTTTTTTAGGCAAGGTTCAAATGACAAATTCACCACTGTAACAGGTAAAAGCAAGCAAAATCTGAGGGTAATGCTACTCAATGCTAGAAGTCTAAACCTCAAAATGCACTCACTCGAGGCACTCCTTAAAATGGAGAACATTGACATCTGTGCAGTAACAGAGACCTGGTTCAAAGCTCCAGAGAGCACCCCTGCATTACCAAGCTTCAATTCATACCACACCTTTCGGCCACCTAACCCAGAAAGAAGCACTAAAGGCGGAGGCGTGTCCATATTCATTAAGGATATCCACACCTCCAGGCTAGTTGCACAGCATAATGCATCCGAGATCATCCAAGTGCGACTAACTCTGGGCAAGACCGCAATCCAAATTGTAGCTTGCTACAGACACCCCACCATGCCCCAGGATTCACACTCCTCATTTCTTGATACACTGGAAAGTATTAGGGTACAACCCAACACCCTAATAATGGGCGATTTTAACTACCCCACCATTAACTGGGAAAACTACGCATGTACCAACTCTTTTGCTCAACGTTTTCTAGAATTCATAAATTCCAACGCCTTGGATCACCTTATTCACACCCCCACCAGGGGCAGCAATATCCTAGACCTGGTCATTACCAACATGGGAAACCGGTGTTCCACACAAGAGGTCAATTCCTCGTTGGTCAGATTCGACCACAAACTAATCAGCCTAGACATCCACATCCCACCCCCAGCCCCAATTAGGGAAACCATTATAAAAAACTTCTCCAAAGCCAACTTCACACTTCCTAAGACAGATGTGGCAAACTTCATGACACCCATGCAGACGGACAATAGAGGTATGACTGCCGAATCCTACACAAATGCACTTTATAAGCACTTACACGAGTGCATGGATCATGCTATCCCTAATAGAACCAAGATGTTATCCTCCAAAAAAAGGAAGCCAATCTGGTGGTCCTCTGCCATAAACAAACTCTACAACAGAAGAAAGAAACTGTTGCAAAAAAGAGTAAAATCCCATGACTGGAGGAACTCCCTGGTCAACCTCAGTAAGAAGCTGAGATCCCTCATAAAATCCTCCAAAGCTAGTTATGAAAACAAAATTGCCACTGACTCTAAAGACAACCACAAAGCATTCTATAGCTATGTCAAGAATCTAAATGGGAACACTCAGATCTGCTCTGAGTTACAGCACAATGGCACTAAATATACAGAACCAACTGATATTGCCAACATCCTAGCAGATAGGTTCAGTGCTAACTTTACCCCCCTCTCACCCCCTAGAGGGCCCATCTCTATACCGGAAAAATGCAAAGTTCCTATAATCATGGCTGCACAGGTAAATAAAACACTCTCCAAAGCCAAGAACACAGCATCCATGGGACCTGACAATATCCCAGGCTGCGTTCTACATGAACTACAGAATGAACTGGCACCCTTCCTAAGTGCCATGTTCAATCATAGCCTCACCTCAGGCTTTGTATCCACTGAATGGTGCACCGCGACGGTTATCCCACTCCACAAAGGGGGAGCCACTACGGACCCCGGGAAGTACCGCCCCATTAACCTGACGAGCCTGGTCTGCAAGGCCATGGAATGTATCATCGTGGAACTCATAAACAAAGACATTGGTAATCTCCAAACTCTGGACCCTACCCAGTTTGGATTTGTAAAAGGCAGATCATGTCTCCTAAACCTGATTGACTTCTTTGAAGCAGTCACCAAAGCTGTAGATGAGGGTAAAATGGTTCACACAGCTTATCTACATCTCGCCAAGCTTTCAACACCATCCCCCACTCTGGAATTATAGATAAGTTCACTAAACTAGGTATAAATCCCTATGTCACAAGATGGGTTGTCAACTGGCTCACGGACAGAACCCACACTGTGAAAGTAGCGGATCCAAATCCGGCATCAGACCAGTGACAAGTGGAGTACCACAGGGTTCAGCCCTGGGTCCTCTCCTGTTTGGTATCTACTTCTTTGAAGTGCAGGCCAACACAGAAGATCTTTGGCTAACAATGTTTGCAGATGACTGCAAACTAGGAGCCATAATCGAAACTCCTAACGATGTGGACAAACTACAAAAGGGCCTCACTGAGACAGATACCTGGTGTCAAAGCCATGGCCTGAAGCTCAATGCCAAAAAGTGTATTGTCATCCCCTTTGGTAAAAACTCTGTACCCATGAACTACCATATAGCTGGTAGTCTACTTAATGCCGAAAATGTGATGAGACCTTGGGACACAGGTGGACAGTAGTCTCTCCTTTGATAATCACATCACCACAGTGGTCAGGAAATTCTTCTACGTGGCTCATCTCATCACAAAAGGATTCTCATCCAGAAAAAAAGAGGTCATTGTTCCCTCTACTCATCACTCATTAGACCCATTATAGAGTACAACGCCCCTTTTGGTATGTACCTCACAAGACATCTACAACAACTGGAAAGGCCACAGAAATACATCACAAAGAAGATTACTGGCCTCAAACAGATGCCCTATGCAGACCGTCTCAAAAAACTACATCTTTACTTCATCGCATATCGCCTACTCAGAGGCGATCTCTGCCTAACATACAAAGCTATGTCAAACCCAGAGCTGTTGGACATGCTCCACTTAAAGAAATCCCAATCCCTCCGAGGTACATGCTCTAGGGACCTAAACCTTGTCATCACAATAAACAGACCATGCTGGAGGGATAGATTCCTGTCCCAGAGACTTCCAACACTCTGGAACAGACTACCTATGTCAAACAGAGCTCCTCATTAGCACTCTTCAAGAAAAATCTTGATGATTGGATGGGAAATGGGAAATTCACCCTGGGGATCACTTCTGTGGCTCTGCTCGACAGAGGCCCAGGAAAATAATTTTCTTGGGTGGCGAAAGCCAGGGTCCATTTTTTGGCTAGGCTTGTATGGGCCCTAGGGCTGATAGCCTAGTACCTACCTATGAACCTATAAAATGTGGGAGAAAAAGACAAATGTAGGTTTTGTAAACAGCAAAAATACAAGTTCCAGAGAATGAAGTGCCTATCAAGAGCAAAAACGAATGTTCAAACAACGAGAGGCACAAACACGACTGCGATGTGGAAGTTTATTAAACAATAACTTTTTGTTATTGTTTAATAAACTTCCACATCACAGTCATGTTTGTACCTCTCTTGTTTTTTTGGACATAGGTTTTATAAATCAGAATTGGAAACACTCGCACATCTTGTTGCTGGTTCTGATATACTAATGGCAGGAGGACTGTATACTGAAAGACATAATAATGTAGCAAGACTGTTGCACTGGGGATTTTGCCAACAATATAATACTGAAGTAGCTGAGAAACACTGGAAACATAAGCCACAAAGCATTATAGAAAATGAAGTTTATATCACATGGGACCATTATCAACAGTTCAGAAAATAGATGTGAGAAAAATAGATATAGTAATCCATGAAAAGAAAACAAAAGTAGCATTGGTCATTGAAAATGCTATGCCCAGTGACTACACTGTCTTACATACAGACAAACACAAATTCATAAAATACCAGGATATGCAGGTAGAAATGAGGGCAATGTGAAAGAAGGATACCCGGACAGTTCCAATAGTAGTAGGAGCAATGGGTCTTATAAAACAAGAATTTACATCATACTTGGATATGTTACTGATACATGTAACTCCATACGAACTGCAGGAGGAGTCATTACTGGGCACGTTGTGGGTGCTGCGAAGAGCACTTCTGGCTAACATCAAAGATTGAAACAAAACTAATTTCATGAACTTTAATCATACTTTGACTTAGGAATGTGGTCCATTCCCATCATGGTATTAGAAACCCAAAAGACTTGGAGAAATTAAAAACAGAGTAAGACTAAGATCTTGATGATGGCTGACACTTGTTTCTCAAGTGTCAGCCCACCATCTAATATAAAGTACAGTAGCCTAAGCTAATCAGGTTGTATCCTGCCAGACCAACCAACCAGCCAGCATTTCAAAGCTAAAGGGCACTTTCCACATGGTCTGACTGCCAGGAGCTCAAGCACAGCTCCATATAAAAGGTAGTCAGAGCACCAAAAAGCTTCAGAGCTTTCTTGCCCCAAGAAGGGAGACAATAGCCCTGATGGGAAAAATGCTAAGAACAGTAAAACAAGAGTAACTATACACACAAGTAAATATATGTTCACACCCTTCCCTTTTTGGCTGCTCCCATTAGGGGTCACCACAGTGGATAATTGGTCTGCAGAATGAGTGGCAGTAGAGTTTTACGGTGTTGAGTTGCCAGCCTGGTGCCCAACCTTCCTCAGATGGAACACAGATGCACATACTCACAACTAGGGCCAATTTAGAGTGTTCAATCCACCTGCAGCATGTCTTGGGAATGTGGGAGGAAACCGGAGCACCTGCAGGAAACCCAAGCAAACACAGGGAGGACATGCAGACTCTGCACAGAAGGCACCCCAGCAGAGAATCGAACCAGAGAACCCCTTGCTGTGACGTGACAACACTAACCACTGTACTGCCCATATACATTCACATCCTGATCATACAAAAAAACACAACCAATGAAGGGGAAAAGAGGAAGGGGACAGCTACTGAGACCGTTACCTATTCAAATGTCTATTTTTACAGCAAGTTTGCACAGCAATATTATGTCCAACATTAGATCACTATTGCAGTAGTCTAAGCTATTCAGGTAAATTTCCATAGCTTAGAAACATAGAGGAAGGAGGAAATAAATTAAGAATCCAGGAGATCTTGGTGAATCATCCAATGAAGGCCAGTTCTGGACATAGAAAAGGAAACCAGTTTGTAGTGCCTTTTAAATATATGTACAGAGGCATTTTCCATAAAAAACACAAAAGAAGCCTAGAACCTACAAAGCAGGCCCTAGCCATGCCTTGAAGTCTAGATATAGTGAGAATAACAGAAGAAATAGAAAAGGACAATAATTTCCAAGTATCAGTTATGGCACTGGTTTGTTCTTTATTTTGCCTTTATAGGAAATAACAGCTGTTCAGCCTTTCTGAAAGATTTCATTATAACAAAACTGCCTGATTAAGAGTTATTTCTTGCTTGTTAGACTGTAGATGAATACTAGAACAAACGTAGGTAAGATTAAGGTAAACTCTGAAACCACTGAGGCATAAACTAAGAATTTGTTCTCAAAAAAAAAAAAAAAACTTGCCTGTGAAAAACTAAGTTTGAGTCACCACAAGGGCTTGTAACTCAGTCATCATGAAGAAGTCAGAGCAAGGAGAAACACAGTTTTCCTCACAAGAGCCTCAAAATAATCTAAAGGGGAGTGGGCGTGGCCAAGATGAACATCAGATAACTGCAGATTTCTTCAGCTCCACCGAGAAAATCTTTTATGACAGGAATTTAAAAATGTGCCAGGATCTGCCACATAACACAAGCACTGAGGTCACTCCAAAGCAAGTACAAATATGACTCTGTCATTGTCCATGCTGGTGTGAATGACCTAAGACGTACCTCCCTGTACTACATGAAAAGAGACATAGAGGAGCTCTCTGATCATGTAGCCCAGGCTGGTATGACCCTGACACTGAGTAGCATCTTACCCTCATCAAGAATGATGCCACAGTATAAAGACAAAATGATCAATTTTAACAATTGTCTAAAGTATTGGTGTCATTCAAAGGGGATCCAGTGTCTGTCAGCCTGGGATGACATGCTCGACAAGCCACATTGCTTCGCTAGGGATGGCTTGCACCTGTCACCCCTGGGCTTTCGAATACTGGCTAAGGCTCTTGCCACCCCCATAGCGCCTTTTTAGGCAAGGCTCAAAAGACAAACCCACCTCCATAGACAACACAAGGAAAAAGAAACTAAGGGTAATGCTGCTCAATGCCAGAAGTCTAAACCTCAAGATGCACGCACTCGAGGCTCTCCTCAGTATGGAGAATATCGATATCTATATGCAGTAACAGAAACCTGGTTCAAGGCTCCCGAGAGCACCCCAGCACTACCAGGTTACACCTCATACCATGCTTTTCGGCTCCAAAACTCGGACCAAACCACAAAAGGAGGGGGAGTATCCATATTCATCAAAGATACCCACACTTCCAGGTTAGTTGCACTGCACAAAGCATCGGAGACCATCCATGTGCAACTAACAGTGGGCAAAACTGCCTTTCAGTTTGTAGCTTGCTACAGACCACCCTCCCAAACTCAGAAACCCTACTCGGCTTTCCTGAGAACACTGGAGAATATGAAGGTCTCTCCAAACACCATTATATTGGGTGACTTCAACTACCCAAACATAGACTGGGAGCACTTCTCAAACCCCAACACCCTCGCCCAACGTTTCCTAGAATTTATAAACTCAAATGCTATGGAACAACTGGTCACCACTCCCACAAGAGGGGAAAACATATTGGACCTGATCATCACCAACATGGGGACTCTCTGTTCCATACCAGAGGTATACCCCTCATTGGTAAGATCTGACCATAAATTAATCTCACTGGACATCCATAGCCTGTCCCCACCCCCAGCCAAGGAAACCATGGTGAAGAACTTCTCAAAAGCAAACTTCACACTTCTCAAAACCGAGGTGGAATCCTTCAAAGCCCCCAGGCCAGTGGAAAATACGGCCCAAACCGCAGAATCCTTTACAAATGGATTCTATGGACACCTACAGGAATGCATGGATCATGCTATCCCAAATAAAACCAAGACTCACTCCTCCAAAGGCAGGAGACCTGTCTGGTGGACCTCAGCCATAAATAAGCTATACAACAGAAGGAGGAAGCTACTACATGATAGAGCAAAATTTCAAAAAGGGAAGGCATCTCTGATCAGTACTAGCAAGAAACTACGATCCCTCATAAAATCATCTAAGGCCAGCTTCGAAAGAAAAATTGCACAAGACACTAAAGATAATCATAAGGCCTTCTTTAGTTATGTCAGGAACCTAGGTGGCAACTCCCAGATATGCTCTGAGTTAGTGCAAAATGACAAAAAATACACTGAACCCACAGACATTGCCAACATCCTGGCAGATAGGTTCAGTGCAAACTTCTCCCCCCCCCCCCCCAAAATAGCAAATGTCTATCCCAACAGAGTGTAGCCTCCCTGACATCACAGATGCACAGGTGAAACCTGCCCTCTCCAAAGCAAAAAACACAGCATCAATGGGACCAGACAGTGTCCCGGGCTGCGTCTTACACGAGCTCCAAGAAGAACTGAACCCTCACATAAAGTCACTGTTCAATCTCAGCCTTACTACAGGATATGTACCCAAGGAATGGCGTACAGCAACAGTGGTCCATCATCAGACCCCAGAAACTATCGCCCTATAAGCCTGACTAGCCTAGTCTGCAATGCTATGGAGCATATTATCATGGAACTCATAAACAAAGACATTGGGAACCTCCAAACACTGGATCCTACCCAATTCAGCTTTGTTAAGGGCAGATCTTGCCTCCTGAACCTGGTCGACTTCTTTGAAACAGCCACCAAGGCCATAGATGAAGGGAATGTAGTCCACACAGCCTACCAGGACCTCGCAAAAGCCTTTGACACAATACCCCCACTCGGGCATCATAAATAAGCTCACCAGCTTAAATATCAACCCCTATGTCACAAGATGGGTTGCAAACTGGCTCATGGATAGAGCCCACATGGTCAGAATTGCAGTTGCCATGTCAGACTCTAAACCATTTGCAAGTGGCGTCCCACAAGGCTCAGTCCTGGGACCTCTCTTGTTCGGTATATATTTCTCTGAGGTACAGGCTAACACGGGAGGACTATGGCTGACCAAGTTCGCAGATGACTGCAAACTGGGTGCCATAATCGACTCGCCAGCTGACAAAAGCATCCTCCAAAAGGGTCTCACAGAGACGGATAACTGGTGCCAAAGCCATGGCCTAAAGCTAAATGCCAAAAAGTGCAAAGTCACCCCCTTTGGGAAAAACAAAGTGCCCACAAATTACTACATAGGTGGTAATCCATTAAGTACGGAAGTAGTAATTAGGGATTTGGGGACCCAAGTAGATAGCAATCTCTCCTTTGACAATCATGTTGCCAAAGTGGTCAGAAAGACCTTCTATATAGCCCATCTTATCACGAAAGGGTTCACATCTAGCTCAAGAGAGGTCATTGTGCCCCTCTACTAATCACTCATCAAGCCCATAATTGAACACAATGCCCCATTTGGGATGTACCTTACCCGACACCTGCAGCAACTGGAAAGACCCCAAAAGTACCTCACCAAGTGGATCGAGGGACTCAAACAGATGCCCTACGTAGTTAGGCTAAAGAAACTCCAGCTCTACTTGGTTGCTTCCCGCCTACTCAGAGGCGATCTGTGCCTGACGTATAAAGCCATGTCCAACCCAGAATGAATGCACATGCTCCACCTCAGGAAATCCAAATCCCTTAGAGCTACATGCTCCAGGGACTTAAACCTCAGCACAGAAATAAATAGGACATGCTGGAGGGACAGATTCATATCCCAGAGGCTCCCCTCACTCTGGAACAAAATCCCAATCCATGTTAGGCAGAGCCCCTCAATGACCCTCTTCAAGAGAAATCTTGACGAGTGGATGGGAGATCGTAGGTTTACCCCTGGGATCTCTTCTGTGTCCCTACTAGACAGAGGCACAGTAAACTAACCTTAAAAGGGCTCTCTTCCGTGACCTACTATACAGAGGCACAGTCAACTAATCTAAAAGGGTGGAGACAGCCAAACACACACTGGCTAGACTTATAAATGCCCTAGGGCAGATAGCCTAGTATCAACCTATGAACCTATTAAGTTACCCTAGAAAGTTTATTTTTATATTAATAACTTTCTGATATCTAAAACTAGGATAATATAAACAAAATACTGAATTTGACAAATTTTCCTGTCACAAACCTTTGTGGAAAATATGTATTCATCACGAAAATCTCCAAATTAGCTTTTCTAAAGGCAACAATCAAGATACCATCTTCGGAAAGGAATTACAATCTTTAATATCCAATATACAGGACGGTGGTGGTGCTGCGGTAGCGTTGTCACCTCACAGTAAGATGCTGTCTGGTTTGACTCTCAGTTACAGCGTCTTCTGCGTGGAGACATGCGTGAATGGGCGTACCTTCATTGAAGGTTGTGCGTCAGGGCTGGCAACTCGGTATGTAAAAATCAACTGCCAATCATTAGCGGACCGGAGTTCCGCTGTGGCGACCCCTAACCGAAAAAAATCCGAAAGTCACAACAACAACAATAACTAATATACAGGATTTAACAACTAAGACAGACAAAATTGACACAAAAACAGACTACTTCAAAGAAAAATGTATCAAGCAAATGGACTTATTACATGAAGACTTGCAACAACAAAAGACTCAAATAAATGGAATAGAGGAAACCTTCATAAAAAACTTCTCCAAGGCCAACTTCATGCTACTCAAGTCAGAAGTTGCAAACTTCATGACACCCATGCAGACGGGAACTGAAAGTTTGACTGCTGAGTCCTACACTAAGGCACTGTACGAGCACATCCACTCATGCATGAATCGTGCCATCCCAAATAGAACCAAGATCCTCTCCTCCAAAAAAAGGAAGCCAATCTGGTGGTCCCCTGCCATAAACAAACTTTACAACAAAAGGAAAAAAACTGTTGCAGAAAAGAGGAAAATCCTAGGATGCAAAAAAAAACTCCCTTACCATCCTCAGTAAGAAGCTGAGATCCCTCAATATCCTCCAAAACTAGTTACAAAAATAAAAATTGCCAAAGATTCCAAAGACAACCACAAGGCATTCTATAACTATGTCAAGAATCTAAATGGCAATACTCAGATCTGTTCTGAGCTACAAAAGAATGGCATTAAATATACTGATCCCAAGGATATTGCCAATATCCTGGCAGATAGAGTCAGTGCCCCCTCTCACCCCCTAAATGGCCCATTTCAATACTGAAAGATTGCCAAATTCCAGTAATAACGGCCACACAGGTAAAAAAACGCACTCTCCAAAGCTAAGAATACAGCATCCATGGGATCAGATGATATCCCGGGCTGTCTACTACATGAACTGGCACCTCACCTAAGTGTCATGTTTAATCATAGCCTCATCTAAGGCTTCGTGCCCACTGTGTGGCGCACAGCTACAGTTATCCCACTCCACAAGGGGGGGATCCACCTTGGATCCTGGGAACTACCGCCCCATCAGTCTGACGAGCCTGATCTGCAAGGCCATGGAATGTATTATCATGGAACTTATAAACAAAGACATTGGCAACCTTAAAACACTGGACCCCACCCAGTTTGGGTTAGTGAAGGGCCGATCATGTCTCCTGAACCTTACTGACTTCTTCGAATCAGTCTCCAGAGCGTGGATGAGGGTAAGGCAGTCCACACAGCCTCTCTGGACCTCACCAAGGCCTTTGACACCATCCCCCATTCTGGAATCATAGATAAACTTACTAAGCTGGGCATTAATCCCTACGTCACTCGATGGGTTGTCAAATGGCTTACTGAAAGAACCCACACTGTAAAAGTAGCTGACTCCAAATCTAGCTCCAGACAAGTGGAGTACCTCAGGGTTCAGTCCTGGGATCTCTCTTGTTTGGCATCTACTTCTCTGAAGTACAGGTCAACACTAAGGGACTCTGGCTAACAAAGTTCGCAGATTACTGCAAACTGGGAGCCATTATTGAATCCCCAAATGATGTGGATACTCTACAAAAGGGCCTTACAGAAACAGATGCTTGGTGCCAGAGCCATGGGCTCAAGCTCAATGCCAAGAAATGTTTAGTTATCCCCTTTGGGAAAAAACATGTACCTGTGAATTATCACATAGGTGGCAGTACACTAAACACCGAAAGTGTGATGAGACTTGGGGACACAGGTGGACAGTGGTCTCACCTTCAATAACCACATCACCACAAAAGTCAGGAAATCCTTCTATGTGGCACACCTCATCACTAAGGGCTTTTCATCCAGAAAAAAGGAGGTCATTGTACCACTGTACTCATCCCTCATTAGACCCATTATACAATACAACACCCCATTTGGTATGTAGCTCTCAAGACATCTGCAACAACTGGAAAGGCCGCAGAAATACCTCACTAAAAGGAATCACAGACCTAAAGCAGATGCCCTATGCTGACCGCCTTAAAAAACTCCAGCTATACTCTGTCGCATATCGTCTACTCCGAGGTGATCTCTGCTTAACATACAAGGCCATGTCAAACTCAGAGCTGTTGGACATGCTACACTTAAAGAAATCCCAATCCCTCAGAGCCACACACTCCAGGGATCTAAATCTTGTCATCACAAAAAACAAAACATGCAGGAGGGATAAGTTCCTAACCCAGAGACTCCCCAGACTCTGGAATAGACTGCCCATACATGTCAAGCAGAGCACCTCTTTGGCCCTCTTCAAAAGGAAACCTTGATGATTGGATGGGAGAAAGGAAATTCACCACGGGGATCACGTCAGTCGCCCTGCTAGACAGGGGTCCAGGTAAGTAAATAGTGTGGGAAGAAACAGCCAGGGAATTGTTATGGCTAGGCTTGTATAGGCCCTAGGGCCAATAGCCTAGTACCAACCTAAGAACCTATGAACATTGATAATAGAATGCAAGAAGGTGAAAATAACATTGAATTCCTTCTCAAACAAAACACACTTGTGCAAAATAAACTGGATGATCTAGAAAATAGATCTTGAAGGAACAACCTAAGAATCTTCGGACTCCCTGAAAATATAAAAGGAAATAATATGGTAAGTTTTCTAACTTCATGGTTACCTACAATACCAGACTTACCAGAAACTTTTTCCTTCCGTATAGAAAGAGCTCATAGGGCTCTATCTTCTTCTAGTGTAAATAAAAAAACACCTAAATCAGTCATAGTAAGGTTTCTTTCTTCATATGATAAAGAGATGGTACTAAAGACAGCATGGACAAAAGTTAAAGTAAATGAAACGGTCATTAGATTTGACAATGACTATTTCTCCATGGTCATAGCCAAAAGAAAAAACTTTTTACCACTGATAAAAGAACTAAAGAAAGTTCAAATTAAAACATCTTTTGTTCCCGGCTAAACTAAAGATATTCTTACCAGATGGTTCAAGAAAGTACAGTTGTGTACACTTACCATAAATGTAGATGTTCGAGTGTATTCATTGTTGCAGTCGTCACATTTGGGTTATCTGCTTGAGTAGCCCTCAGTCAGCCTGATTAACAAAGTCTTGGTTCCTGCGTCGGTTGCTGTCTCTTCTTCCGTGACGTCAGGTCGTCAGAGATATAAAACATGCAGCCGACGCCATTAAATCAGTTTTTCTTGCCCCAGATGTCAGGTGCCCCCCTAATGGGAAGAATTAAATCTACAAATATGTAAGGTTATACCTCCAACAAAAAAGCAAATACACCAAAAAGCTTTTAAGCATAGTAAAGGACAGTAGAGGTGTAGCCAAAAGAAGTAAGGGGACTGGAGGGAGGGTAACCAGGACTGCAGCAGTGAATACACTCGAACATCTACATTTATGGTAAGTGTACACAACTGTACTATGTTCTTTGTGTTTCACTGTTGCAGTCATCACATTTGGGTAGGTTCTCAAAGCTAAGGATGGGAGGAGGAATTTAGATAGCATTAGGACCAGCAATAAGGCCCTGCAAGACTGCAGTGGCAAAGCCAGCTCTGGATTTAGAGAAAATTGGCAGGTGGTAATGCTTGGTGAAAGTATGTACAGAACTCCAGGTAGCAGCTTCTAGGATGTCCCTGGTAGAGACGCCTCTGAAAAAGGCTATAGAGGTAGATGCAGCCCTGGTAGAGTGGGGTCTGATCCCCTGTGGAATAGGTTTTCCATGGTGCCTATAGCAGAAATGAATGCAATGGTCTATCCATTTAGAAATAGTTTGCTTTGAGATAGCCTTCCCCTCTGCCCCTGCAACAAATGCCACCAGCAGTTGTTCAGATTTCCTTTGAGGTTTAGTCCTGTCCAAGTAGAATCTAAGTTGTCTGTGCACATCTAAGGAGTGCAGTATTCGTTCCCCTTTGTTCTGTAGATTAGGAAAGAAGGTTGGCAGATGAATGGACTGATTAAGGGCCACACTGGATACCACCTTGGGCATGAAAGCGGGATTGGTCCTGAGGAACATCCTCTCCGCATGAAAGATGATGAAAGACACCACTGCCATAAGGGCCTGTAATTCAGATACCCTTCTTTCTGAAGTGATTGCTAAAAGGAAAGCTGTTTTCCAAGAAAGGAATTTTAAATCTGCAGTAGCAGCTGGCTCGAAAGGAGGAAGAGTGAGTTTCTCCAATACAAAGTTAAGGTCCCAGGCTGGAGTTGGAGCTCTCCTGGATGGTGTTACATTTTTGGCCCCTATGAGGAACTGCTTGAGCAGTGGATGAGAGAAGAGGGGTGGTTCTGTGTTATAATGAGCTGAAATGGCTGAGGCGTGAATTTTGATGGAGGAGAAAGACAGGCCCTTGAGAAGCATCTCAGTTAAGTATTGTAAAATCTGAGGTAAATTGGGCACTAATACACAAAAGAGAAAGCTAGCAAGTTAGGCTGGGTGCACGGCAAGTGTGTTAGGTAGATCAACGTAGAAAAAAGAGCCAGCACCCTCAAGGATTCTCTTCAAACAATAATTTTATTCCACTGAAACTAGACCGGTTTCAGCAAACAAAGCTTTCATCAGTAGTATTTTACGCCATATTGGTTTAAGGCAAATCTTATATACTCTCCAATTTCAAAAAAATCACATCACTTCCTGTGAAAACAGAAACATTTAAAGCAGTATGTCATGTCATATAAAAAGACAGATAGATATAATGGTGGTTCCATGATTTCAACATCACATATCATATATAACCAAAACAATATCTGAATACAGATATAAATATATTTATCAAGAAGAAAATGAATATATATTTTTTGTTACAAAGAGGTTTTGGTATATGATATACTGTAGTCACCAAAACTGAATTAAATATGTCATTGGGTCCGGGTAAGAAAAGAAGAACATCTGGTTTAGTAATCCTATGCAAACAAAAGCATACGAAACAATATATCCTGTCATATAAATAAACAGGTTCATAGGTTCATAGGTTTATACTAGGCTATCTGCCCTAAGGCATTTATAAGCCTAGCCCAAATTATTGTGGCTTACCCTTATATGAAAAAATACTGTGCCCATTAGTTTGTTGTGCCTCTGTCCAGCAGTGACCCAGAGATGATTATCTCCCATCCACAGGTCTAGATTTCTCTTGAACAGAGTCAGCGAGGTGCTCTGCCTCACATGGACCGGGATTTTATTCCACAGCATAGGGAGTCTCTGAGTGATAAATCTATCCCTCCAGCACGTCCTATTTATATCCGCTCTAGTGGTTTTGGTGGATTTGGATTTTTGAGGTGGAGCATGTCCATTAATTCCGGGTTGGACATGGCCTTGTATGTCAGGCACATGTCACCTCTTCAAGAACTGAATAGAGCTGGAGTTTCTTCAATCTGGCAGCATATGACAGATTTTGGAGTCCCTTTATCCTTTTGGTGAGGAACTTTTGGGGTCTCTCCAATTGCTGCAGATGTCGGGTGAGATACATCCCGAATGGGGCATTGTACTCGATCATTGGTCTGATACGTGAAGAGTACAGGGGAACAATGACCTCACTAGATCTGGATGTGAATCCCTTCATGATCAGGTGGGCAATGTAGAAGGTCTTTCTAACCACTTTAGCAATGTGAGTGTCAAAAGAAAGGCCACTGTCAACCTGGGTCCCCAGGTCCCTGATAACCTCTTCTGTGCTTAGTGGATTGCCACCTATATGGTAGCTTGGGGTTACCTTGTTTTTCCCGAAGGGTATGACTATTCTGGCACCAGCTATCTGTTTCCGTGAGTCCCTTCTGAAGGATATCAGTGTCCGATGCACTTTGCAGTCATCTGCAAACTTTGTCAGCCAAAGTCCTCCCATGTTGGCCTGTACTTCTGAGAAGTAGATGCCAAACAATAGGGACCAAGGACCGAGCCCCTGGACACCACTTGTGACCGACGGGAGTCTCTGACACAAGCGCCAGCAACTCTAACCCTGTGGGTTCTGTCCTTTTGCAACCCATCTTGTGACATATGGGTTTACATTTAAGCTGGTAAGTTTTTTACAATACCCCCAGTGGGGTATTGTGTCCTCTTTGCAAGGTCAAGGTAGGCTGTATGGACTGCCTTTCCCTCATCAATGGCCTTGGTGACTATTTAAAGGCATGATCTTCCCTTGACAAAGCCAAACTGGGTGGGTCCAATGTCTGCAAGTCCCCTATATCTTTGTTTATGAGCTCCATTATGATCCTCTCCATAGCTTGCAGACTAGACTAGATCCTCTCCATGGCTTTGCAGACTTGACTTGTTAGTTATGGGGCGTTAATACCAAGGTCATAGGCGCCCACCTTTGTGGACCACGTGGACAGTGTTGTCACCGTTGCCCTGGTAAGGCTGAGATTAAACAGCTGCCTTATGCGCGGTTTAATCATCATCATTTAGCTCACACAGCACGGGGACACCATCACCATCATTCCCATTGTGTTTGTGTTTTTAGCTTTAGAGAGCCACTCTTTTGAGATGATTTGAGGCTACACGGGATAGGCTACTCGGCTCTCCTAGAGCTGCCTTATGTGCGGTTTAATTCCCTCATTTAGCTCGTGTTAGCACCACAGCCGGGGACACATCGTTTCATTGATACTGTGTTTTTTTTTTTAGAAGAGAGCTTTCACCTGCGCATTTGAGATCCGGAGGCTACACTCGGCTGGGATAGTTATCCTCTAGGGGAGGGGTGAAGTTTGCACTGAACCTGTCTGCCAGTATGTTGGCAATGTCTGTGGGTTCAGTGATTTTTGTATCATTTTGGACTAATTCTGAGCATATCTGTGAGTTTCCACCCAGGTTCCTAACATAGCTGAAAAAGGCCTTATGATTGTCCTTTGAATCCATGGCAATTTTTCTCTCAAAATTGGCCTTAGTTGATTTTATGAGTGCTCGTATTTTTTACTAATAATGATCAGGGTGACTTTTATGGATTTTGTTCTATCATGTAATAGCTTTCTCCTCTTATTGTAAAGTTTGTTAATGGCTGGGGTCCACCAGACTGGACGAAGAGTCTTGGTTTTATTTGGGATTGCCTGATCCATGCAGTCCTGGAGGTGTTCATAGAAGGCATTTGTAAGGGCTTCTGTGGTTTCCTCTGACTCAGGGGCCTTGAAGGATACCACACCAGTCTTGAGTAGTGTGAAGTTTGCTTTAGAGAAGTTCTTCACTATGGTCTTTTTGTTTGGGGTGGGGGCGGGATGTGGATTTCCAGTGAGATTAGTTTATGATCAGATCTCACCAATGAGGGATATACTTCCGGTGTGGAGCATTTTGTCCCCATGTTTGTGACAATGAGATCTAGTATATTTTCTCCTCAACAGTGACTAGCTGTTCCATGGCATTTGAATTTATGAACTCCAGGAACCGTTGGGCTAGAAAGTTAGGGCAATATAATAATATAATAATTTATATAATAATTATTATAATAATATAATAATTTATATTATATTGCCCTAGTTAGGTAAATATAATAATGTTAGATGGGATTAACATCACATATCCAATGTAATCAATACAATGTCATACATCCGAAAACAGATGTAAATATATTCAACACCAACATATATAAATGTTGCAATAATATATATTTGGACACATGATATATTATTCTGACCAAAAATAAATTATAATTTATCATTTAGTCCCGGTGGAAAAAGACCACCTAGTTTAATTATCCATCTTTTTTCTTTAGCATTAAGAATTTCATGCCAACCTGTCTTGAAACTGCGATTGCCCACAATGCAATCAATAATAACAAATAAAAATTTGGCTGTCTCATGCTTGATTGTGTGTCTATACAGTGCACTAGTCAATCTCTGATTTCTAATGTCCCCCAGGTGTTCCGAAATTCTAGTGCGAAATTGTCTAGATGTTTGGCCAATATAAAATGCCTGGCAGGTGCATGTTGCTAGATATATTAACCAGTCTGAGCTACAGTTACCAAAGAACCGAATGTCATAAACTTGCCCAGTGTTTTTGCTGGTGAAACTATTTGTTTTGAAAATATAACCACAAAAACTACAATGTCCACATGGGTATATACCTGTCAATTTATCACCTGTTAGTGTTCTTTGTGTAAATTGTGTATGCGTGTCCCTGATTCTCTTATAATGGGAAAATAATGAACCCAGTGTTTGGCCTTTTCTATAAGTAAAAGGACAACGTTCTCCCAAATAATCAGACAACAAGGGATGGGATTGAAGTATATTCCAATGATTATTGACAGTGTTCACCAAATTCCTACTGTTCCTACCATAGGTAGTGACAAATCTACATATTTCAGTGTCCTGATTCTTGGAACGAATATTGTATTGAAGGAGATCCTCCCGAGATTTAGTACGACTGAAATTGATAGCTGCATCAATAACCTGTGGAGCATAACCCCTAGATACAAATCGATTAGTTAGGTCCACTCTTTCCTTCTTCAGGTCTTCTTTGGATGAACATATTCTTTTAATACGCACAAATTGAGATTTAGGTATATTCTTGATGATATGTTTAGGATGATGACTGGCCGAATGTAGAAGAGTGTTATACTGTGGAAATTTTCTATAAATGGACGTTTTCAATGTATTGTCCGACTGTCTAGTCAGATGGACGTCCAAAAAATTAATTTCATTGAGATTATGTTCCACAGTGAATTCAATGCCCCAAATGTTGTTATTTAGATGTTCCTTGAATTCCTGAAGATATTCCCAACCTCCTTTCCATACTAGCCAGCAGTCGTCCAGGTATCTCCTCCATATATCCATCTCAGGTAAATATATGTTGTGCATGGGGTCATAGATGATTTGCTCCTCAATATATCCCATAAAGAGGTCAGCATATATGGGTGCAAAAGATGCACCCATAGCTGTACCTTGTAGTTGCCAATAACAATCTTGCTGGAAGAAAAAAATGTTCTTAGTAAGTATATGTTCCACCATAAATAGCAATAAGGTGTTCATCCCAGGAGGATACATGTTAGATTTGTTTAACCAAAAGTCCAAGGCCTGGAGCCCCGCCCAGTGTGGAATACTGGTATAAAGGGATGATACATCAAGTGTACACATTAACCAGGTTGGTTCAAGTTCCGTTTCTGAAACAATCTGCAGGAATTCTGTTGTATCTTGAATTCTGGCACAGACATATGTTAACAGTGGTTTCAATTTATCAGTCAAAAAGACCGAAATAGGTTCCGTAAGTGACCCAATGCCGGAGACAATAGGTCTACCTGGAGGTTGAAGTTGACACTTATGAATTTTGGGAAGTAAATATAGCTGTTGTTTAGCAGGATCCTTTACTATTAGATTAGTTTTTGTTTTTTCTGAAATAATACCAGATTCAACTGCTTCCTGCAAAAATTCATTAATTTCAGACTGAAAAACCGGTGTGGGATCAGTAGCCATCTTCATATAATGATGATGATTATTTAATTGTCGTAATCCTTCATTGACATATGATTCATGATCCATAACCACCACCGCACCCCCTTTGTCTGCAGGGATGATCACAATGTCCGTGTTGTTCCTGAGTTGTTTAAGAGCCATTTGTTCATTATGAGATAAATTATGTTTCATAGAATGATCAGAACCATACTGGAAATGTAAATCCTTGATTACTGCTTGTTGAAATATTGCGACATATTTATCCATAGGTGGATTGAATTTGGATTTATGGAACCTAAAGTCAGATGATCTTTGAGTGTCAGGCAGAGCTTCATGTTGTTTAAAAAATAGTTTGAGATTGATTTTCCTACAGAATTCAATGGTGTCACTAACCATGGAACTTTCGTCAATAAAGAAACCGGGGACAAAGCCAAGGCCTTTATTAAGCAAGGAATGTTCATCCACAGTTAAAACATGTTTTGATATGTTCAAGACATTGGTACAAAGCTGATCTACTTCACTACTGATAGAAAGAGCTCTTCTAAGTTTGTAACCCCTGTGTTTTCTACCTGCCCTGTGTTTGTGCCCCCTAAAGGGGCCTCCATTGTCCTTCCCCGCTTGGCATTGGGAGAGTCACCAAAACTAGGTGTATCAGTGTCCGTGGTTGACGATTCTTCTCCTGATGTTATATAGTTATACCCTGTCTTATTCTTCAAGATGGATCTTGGTCTCTTTTTACGTGTAGAAGAGACATTTTTAGAGCCATGTGCAAATCTGACACTTTTGTGTGATTCAAATTGTCTGCCCTTAACATAGTCCTCCTTATCACGAGTAAATTTATGCAGCTTCCTACTTTTCAAATTGTTCTCCAAAGCAGACAGTTCTTTAGACAGTTTGCTCAAACAACCCTGAAATTTAGTATCATGTTCGAAATGTTTAAGCTCATTACAGGTTAGCTCAACCTCTTTAATGTTACCTTGTATCATTCTCTCATAGTAAGATGCTAAGATACGGACCCTAGCCATAGCGGCATCTTGTTGTGCTGCTTGCCATTCTTTAAGCAGGGTCTCATCTGGTTTGCCAACCAATGGTTGTATTTTGCATCTCAAACCTCTCGGAGAGATGTTTTGTACTTGATAAGCTTTAAATAATTTGTGATGCCAAATATTAGTTCTCAAAATTTTAATTTGTTTACCCAATTTAAAAAATGAGTTGTCGCAACCGTCAACTGGATCCATCAAGTGTGATTTGTCAATCTCTCTAGTATCTACACCAATGCCAAATATTTTAAGGTCATCCTTATCGGAGCAAAGACCTGATAACAAATTTTTAAGATCCATGACAATAGGTTGCCGCAAGTTGACAAAAGTGACCACAAAAATATTTCAAACCAATGTATGTATATATGTAGATATATATATATATATATATATATATAAATATATATGTACAAATAATCGGTTGGAAGAGCAAACTGTGATTATCAGCCACAACAGGAGGAAAAACAGTCAATCAGAATCACAAAAGAGTGTAAGCTAAACTTTGTCCAAAAGCCACAGAAAAAATCACAGGAAAAATCACAGAAAAAATCTGTATATGTTGTAGGCTCCAGTCTATATATATAAATGTAACCAAAATCCAAGTAATAAAAGATATAAGAAGAATACTAGTTGTCCAAAAAATTATGTCTATTGGCTATATATAACATAGGATCAACCACAGTAGGAGATAAACACAGAGATACTAAATTGAAGAACACTTTATTAGATTCCTAAGCTCCGGACCAGTGAACCAAGGATGATTCATTTACTAACAATGGTTAACATCACAATATTTCCTGGACACAAGGACATCATAAATAACCTATTAGTTGGATCCAGTTCTGTATATCATAACAGCTCAATATTTTTATAATACCAAGTATGTCTGAAAGATATAAACAGTCTATAGTGCAACCATCAACATCTATGATGAGACACCTAAAAAACTGTTGAATGGACAATAGGAGGTGGGATGAAATAATCAGACCCACAACCCAAAAATTAAGGTCTATAAATAGTAAATACTATTATAGGAAATGTCTCCAAGTTTAAACAACATGTGTTACTGAGTCCCTAATGACACCCCCCTATGTTGTATCTTATTACATAAATGCTGATAGACATACCTGGCCTGTGAATAAATAGTATATGTTGGATTATTGTAACACAATGATAACAATAGAACACAATAGGTTAAAGGTTATGGAAGAATATTTAACCATATGCAGTTGTTAAAAAAGGACAAAAGCACTTTAGTAAATAATTATCATGTACACACATAAACTGGGGACAAAAAATAGAAAATCATCACTGAACATAGCCATGTATAGCAAAGATTGAACAGGAAAAGGCACTGTAATCTCTCAATGTTAATCCTTAGATACAATAACCTGGATATTTTAATCTTATTAAGGTGCTGTTGTGTGATACATAGAGATTCTAAACACAACATACATTGTACTAATCACAATATCCATGAGCAATATAGTTTGGACTCATAAGGCACAGTGGCTAAGAAATGATTTAAGTTTTGCTAGATCTGTGTGTTTCTATCATATATAAATGTATATAAATATTGTGGTAAAATATGGAGCTAGCAAACTTATTACATATAATATGCTAGGTTATACCTTTACCACATCAAAAATGTTATTGTATGTAATAGCATTAATATCCTAATTTGGCAAAAAAACAACATGTATTGCAAAACACAATGCCAAATAGGCCCAAACAACCGTATAAGGTTGTGAAATACAGTTGAGTTAATGCGGAAGTTGGTCCTACCAGCTTTAATGATATTAGACCTGATCCACAACCAAGAGATGTAGTCGCTTGAATAATCCTAGACATATAAAAGGGCTATTATGTGGACAAAATAGATATTATGTGGAAAAAACAGTTTTATGGTATTAGTATGCACACATAAGCATAAAGCTATAGTCCAGATACGATATCCTTGCACCTATATAGGCCACCAAAATATAATCAAAAGTCCAGAAGTGAAAGTTGTTAAGAGCGGAGAATGGTTCTGCCGTCTCCAACGATGTTAGACCATGTGTGTATCCAAAACATCCGTGTATAGACCACAAACTCCGTTTTTAAATAAATATGAGAGCGTTCGATCCAAAGTCACTCCAGTTAAGTATGTCCCAAGGTAAATAAAAGTTAGCCGTAACTTGGTTCTTTGAACGCTAACTATACAGCTTTGATCCAAAAAGTATATTCAGCCCAAACCTTGTTAACAGTCCTAGGGTAAAAGGAGTTAGCCGTAACTGGGTTCTTGAACGCTAACTATGCCGCATGTATCAAAAAATATGTTCCGCCCATACCTTGTTAACAGTCCTGCCAAAATGTATGACCATTAGGAAAAAGGCGACTCATCCGTGCCTACGTTTGAAAAAATAATGAAAACAAACAGTACCTGTGTCACTAATTGGGGACCGTATTCAAAGGTAATATAGCCAGAGCCCAAAAGGGTATGTTAATCCATTGGTCCGAATGAACCTGATGTTATAAGTTACCAAAGACGATTCTCGAAATTAGTAGACCAACATTTGAGGCCAAATCGAACCCAACATACAGGAAGTCCATCAGATACTTATTGATGAGAAAGGTCGCCCATCTCCTGCAAACGACTTAGAAACAGCGTCACTAGCCAAAAAAATATATAAAGCGACCACACCAACGTTGATGAGAATTCAAATATCTTAGTAACATGGAAACTCCACCAAATAAACGATTCTTACAAATTAAATAAACCAAAAATGGCCTTGGAAGTAAAGAATCCTCCGTGTGCCCACAGCCAGCAAGAGTTCAGGAATCCAATACACAAAAGAGAAAGCTAGCAAGTTAGGCTGGGTGCACGGCAAGTGTGTTAGGTAGATCAACGTAGAAAAAGAGCCAGCACCCTCAAGGATTCTCTTCAAACAATAATTTTATTCCACTGAAACTAGACCGGTTTCAGCAAACAAGGCTTTCATCAGTAGTATTTTACGCCATATTGGTTTAAGGCAAATCTTATATACTCTCCAATTTCAAAAAAATCACATCACTTCCTGTGAAAACAGAAACATTTAAAGCAGTATGTCATGTCATATAAAAAGACAGATAGATATAATGGTGGTTCCATGATTTCAACATCACATATCATATATAACCAAAACAATATCTGAATACAGATATAGATAATATACTATATTGCTCATGGATATTGTGATTAGTACAATGTATGTTGTGTTTAGAATCTCTATGTATCACACAACAGCACCTTAATAAGATTAAAATATCCAGGTTATTGTATCTAAGGATTAACATTGAGAGATTACAGTGCCTTTTCCTGTTCAATCTTTGCTATACATGGCTATGTTCAGTGATGATTTTCTATTTTTTGTCCCCAGTTTATGTGTGTACATGATAATTATTTACTAAAGTGCTTTTGTCCTTTTTTAACAACTGCATATGGTTAAATATTCTTCCATAACCTTTAACCTATTGTGTTCTATTGTTATCATTGTGTTACAATAATCCAACATATACTATTTATTCACAGGCCAGGTATGTCTATCAGCATTTATGTAATAAGATACAACATAGGGGGGTGTCATTAGGGACTCAGTAACACATGTTGTTTAAACTTGGAGACATTTCCTATAATAGTATTTACTATTTATAGACCTTAATTTTTGGGTTGTGGGTCTGATTATTTCATCCCACCTCCTATTGTCCATTCAACAGTTTTTTAGGTGTCTCATCATAGATGTTGATGGTTGCACTACAGACTGTTTATATCTTTCAGACATACTTGGTATTATAAAAATATTGAGCTGTTATGATATACAGAACTGGATCCAACTAATAGGTTATTTATGATGTCCTTGTGTCCAGGAAATATTGTGATGTTAACCATTGTTAGTAAATGAATCATCCTTGGTTCACTGGTCCGGAGCTTAGGAATCTAATAAAGTGTTCTTCAATTTAGTATCTCTGTGTTTATCTCCTACTGTGGTTGATCCTATGTTATATATAGCCAATAGACATAATATTTTGGACAACTAGTATTCTTCTTATATCTTTTATTACTTGGATTTTGGTTACATTTATATATATATAGACTGGAGCCTACAACATACACAGATTTTTTCTGTGATTTTTCCTGTGATTTTTTCTGTGGCTTTTGGACAAAGTTTAGCTTACACTCTTTTGTGATTCTGATTGACTGTTTTTCCTCCTGTTGTGGCTGATAATCACAGTTTGCTCTTCCAACCGATTATTTGTACATATATATTTATATATATATATATATATATATATATATATATATTTATATATATATATATATATATATATATATATATATCTACATATATACATACATTGGTTTGAAATATTTTTGTGGTCACTTTTGTCAACTTGCGGCAACCTGTTGTCATGGATCTTAAAAATTTGTTATCAGGTCTTTGCTCCGATAAGGATGACCTTAAAATATTTGGCATTGGTGTAGATACTAGAGAGATTGACAAATCACACTTGATGGATCCAGTTGACGGTTGCGACAACTCATTTTTTAAATTGGGTAAACAAATTAAAATTTTGAGAACTAATATTTGGCATCACAAATTATTTAAAGCTTATCAAGTACAAAACATCTCTCCGAGAGGTTTGAGATGCAAAATACAACCATTGGTTGGCAAACCAGATGAGACCCTGCTTAAAGAATGGCAAGCAGCACAACAAGATGCCGCTATGGCTAGGGTCCGCAACTTACTATGAGAGAATGATACAAGGTAACATTAAAGAGGTTGAGCTAACCTGTAATGAGCTTAAACATTTCGAACATGATACTAAATTTCAGGGTTGTTTGAGCAAACTGTCTAAAGAACTGTCTGCTTTGGAGAACAATTTGAAAAGTAGGAAGCTGCATAAATTTACTCGTGATAAGGAGGACTATGTTAAGGGCAGACAATTTGAATCACACAAAAGTGTCAGATTTGCACATGGCTCTAAAAATGTCTCTTCTACACGTAAAAAGAGACCAAGATCCATCTTGAAGAATAAGACAGGGTATAACTATATAACATCAGGAGAAGAATCACAACCACGGACACTGATACACCTAGTTTTGGTGACTCTCCCAATGCCAAGCGGGCAAGGACAATGGAGGCCCCTTTAGGGGGCACAAACACAGGGCAGGTAGAAAACACAGGGGTTACAAACTTAGAAGAGCTCTTTCTATCAGTAGTGAAGTAGATCAGCTTTGTACCAATGTCTTGAACATATCAAAACATGTTTTAACTGTGGATGAACATTCCTTGCTTAATAAAGGCCTTGGCTTTGTCCCCGGTTTCTTTATTGACGAAAGTTCCATGGTTAGTGACACCATTGAATTCTGTAGGAAAATCAATCTCAAACTATTTTTTAAACAACATGAAGCTCTGCCTGACACTCAAAGATCATCTGACTTTAGGTTCCATAAATCCAAATTCAATCCACCTATGGATAAATATGTCGCAATATTTCAACAAGCAGTAATCAAGGATTTACATTTCCAGTATGGTTCTGATCATTCTATGAAACATAATTTATCTCATAATGAACAAATGGCTCTTAAACAACTCAGGAACAACACGGACATTGTGATCATCCCTGCAGACAAAGGTGCGGTGGTGGTTATGGATCATGAATCATATGTCAATGAAGGATTACGACAATTAAATAATCATCATCATTATATGAAGATGGTTACTGATCCCACACCGGTTTTTCAGTCTGAAATTAATGAATTTTTGCAGGAAGCAGTTGAATCCGGTATTATTTCAGAAAAAACAAAAACTAATCTAATAGTAAAGGATCCTGCTAAACAACAGCTATATTTACTTCCCAAAATTCATAAGTGTCAACTTCAACCTCCAGGTAGACCTATTGTCTCCGGCATTGGGTCACTTACGGAACCTATTTCGGTCTTTTTGACGGATAAATTGAAACCACTG
The DNA here is from genome assembly GCF_019279795.1 of Protopterus annectens. Classification (NCBI taxonomy): domain Eukaryota; kingdom Metazoa; phylum Chordata; order Ceratodontiformes; family Protopteridae; genus Protopterus; species Protopterus annectens. Next base: position 1,109,648,306 of record NC_056732.1, read on the forward strand.
TTAACATATGTCCGTGCCAGAATTCAAGATACAACAGAATTCCTGCAGATTGTTTCAGAAACGGAACTTGAACCAACCTGGTTAATGTGTACACTTGATGTATCATCCCTTTATACCAGTATTCCACACTGGGCGGGGCTCCAGGCCTTGGACTTTTGGTTAAACAAATCTAACATGTATCCTCCTGGGATGAACACCTTATTGCTATGCATGGTGGAACATATACTTACTAAGAACATTTTTTTCTTCCAGCAAGATTGTTATTGGCAACTACAAGGTACAGCTATGGGTGCATCTTTTGCACCCATATATGCTGACCTCTTTATGGGATATATTGAGGAGCAAATCATCTATGACCCCATGCACAACATATATTTACCTGAGATGGATATATGGAGGAGATACCTGGACGACTGCTGGCTAGTATGGAAAAGAGGTTGGGAATATCTTCAGGAATTCAAGGAACATCTAAATAACAACATTTGGGGCATTGAATTCACTGTGGAACATAATCTCAATGAAATTAATTTTTTGGACGTCCATCTGACTAGACAGTCGGACAATACATTGAAAACGTCCATTTATAGAAAATTTCCACAGTATAACACTCTTCTACATTCGGCCAGTCATCATCCTAAACATATCATCAAGAATATACCTAAATCTCAATTTGTGCGTATTAAAAGAATATGTTCATCCAAAGAAGACCTGAAGAAGGAAAGAGTGGACCTAACTAATCGATTTGTATCTAGGGTTATGCTCCACAGGTTATTGATGCAGCTATCAATTTCAGTCGTACTAAATCTCGGGAGGATCTCCTTCAATACAATATTCGTTCCAAGAATCAGGACACTGAAATATGTAGATTTGTCACTACCTATGGTAGGAACAGTAGGAATTTGGTGAACACTGTCAATAATCATTGGAATATACTTCAATCCCATCCCTTGTTGTCTGATTATTTGGGAGAACGTTGTCCTTTTACTTATAGAAAAGGCCAAACACTGGGTTCATTATTTTCCCATTATAAGAGAATCAGGGACACGATACACAATTTACACAAAGAACACTAACAGGTGATAAATTGACAGGTATATACCCATGTGGACATTGTAGTTTTTGTGGTTATATTTTCAAAACAAATAGTTTCACCAGCAAAAACACTGGGCAAGTTTATGACATTCGGTTCTTTGGTAACTGTAGCTCAGACTGGTTAATATATCTAGCAACATGCACCTGCCAGGCATTTTATATTGGCCAAACATCTAGACAATTTCGCACTAGAATTTCGGAACACCTGGGGGACATTAGAAATCAGAGATTGACTAGTGCACTGTATAGACACACAATCAAGCATGAGACAGCCAAATTTTTATTTGTTATTATTGATTGCATTGTGGGCAATCGCAGTTTCAAGACAGGTTGGCATGAAATTCTTAATGCTAAAGAAAAAAGATGGATAATTAAACTAGGTGGTCTTTTTCCACCGGGACTAAATGATAAATTATAATTTATTTTTGGTCAGAATAATATATCATGTGTCCAAATATATATTATTGCAACATTTATATATGTTGGTGTTGAATATATTTACATATGTTTTCGGATGTATGACATTGTATTGATTACATTGGATATGTGATGTTAATCCCATCTAACATTATTATATTTACCTGTTTATTTATATGACAGGATATATTGTTTCGTATGCTTTTGTTTGCATAGGATTACAAACCAGATGTTCTTCTTTTCTTACCCGGACCCAATGACATATTTAATTCAGTTTTGGTGACTACAGTATATCATATACCAAAACCTCTTTGTAACAAAAAATATATATTCATTTTCTTCTTGATAAATATATTTATATCTGTATTCAGATATTGTTTTGGTTATATATATGTGATGTTGAAATCATGGAACCACCATTATATCTATCTGTCTTTTTATATGACATGACATACTGCTTTAAATGTTTCTGTTTTCACAGGAAGTGATGTGATTTTTTTGAAATTGGAGAGTATATAAGATTTGCCTTAAACCAATATGGCGTAAAATACTACTGATGAAAGCCTTGTTTGCTGAAACCGGTCTAGTTTCAGTGGAATAAAATTATTGTTTGAAGAGAATCCTTGAGGGTGCTGGCTCTTTTTTCTACGTAAATTGGGCACTGCTGTGTTCAACCCTTGAGATTGGTTCCAAGCACAAAATCTTTTCCATTTTTCAGCATAAGACTTCCTAGTACGAGGCCTCCCTTGTCTCTAAGATGATATCCATCACTGGTTCACTGAGGGATGGCACAGGAGAGATTAGGTAATTCGCCAGGCTGCTAGGTTCAGTGTTTGAAGCTGAGGGTGCAGAATCTGGTTCTCCTGCTGAGAAAACAGGGTAGGAATCCGAGGCAGGTGCCATGGGGCCAAATGTGACGCACTGCACAAGAGGGGGGTACCAGTGTTGGCATGGCCAGTCTGGTACAATCAAAGTCGTCCTTGGTTTGTCTTGTTTGATCTTTAGCAGTACTTTGGAGATCAGAGGCAGAGGGGGAAAGGCATAAACTGATAGGTTTTTCCAGATGAAGGACAAAGCATTCACTTTCCAGGCTTGTTTGTGGGGAGTCCTTGTGCAAAATTTGTCCAATTGTTAATTCTGGGGGGAGGCAAACAGGTCTATATATTGGCTCCCCCATTTGTTTGCAGTTGCACTTGGTAGCTCAAGGCTGTGTTCCACAATGCCATGGGTAGTCTGCAGAGGTGGTAAGAATGTGTACCCCCCTGCTTGTTTATTTACCACGTAACAGTGGTGTTGTCCGTCTTTACCATTAATTGTCCTGGAAGAATGTGGTTCTTGAAGGCTGTCAGTGCATTCTGTACAGCTAACATTTATTTTTTATTGATATGCAGGTGCATTTGACTTGGGTTCCATTTGCCCTGAATGCACTTCCCTGCCAGGTGAGCCCCCCATGCATAGTCTGATGCATCTGTTAAGGTTTGGGCGGCAGGGGGTAGTGTGAATGGTAGTCCCTTGTTCTGGTGGCAGGCCTCTGCCCACCAAAGGAACTCTAGGCGTAAGCAAGGTATGATAGAAATCATTGCTTCTAGATCCTGAGAATGTTGACACCATAGGCTTTTTTAGTTTCCTCATATGCAGTCTTGCATATGGAATTAGAAGAATTCAGGAGGCCATGAACCCCAAGGCTTGTAGTACTTGCCTTGCAAATAGCAGGGTTTTTGTGGCCACTTGTTTGAAGTAGGTAGTCAAATGAATTTGTTTCTCTGGCGTGAGGAAAGCCATCTGGGAAGTTGTATTCAAGCTTGCTCCCAGGAAAGTAATTTGTTGAAAGGGTACCAGGTGTGATTTCTTTTCGTTCATGGTGTACCCCAGTCAAGTTAGCACCCTTTGTACAAAGGCCAGATGATTTAAAAGTATGTCCTGGCTTTCTGCTTGAATTAGACAATTGTCCAGGTATGGGTATATCTGAATATTTGTTTGCCTGCAAAATGCAGTGACTGGAGCTAGGCACTTTGTGAATATCCTGGGCGCAGTAGATAAGCCAAAGGGCAGTGCAGAGAACTGATAGTGCTTGTAGCCTGCTTTGAATCGTAGGTATCTTCTGCAAGATTCCCTGATTGGGATGTGCAGGTATGCTTCCTTTAAATCTGGTGGTGCCAGCCAGGCATCTTTGCCTAGCATAGGATGCAACTGGTGAAGAGTCAGCATCTTGAATTTTGGAATCACCAAAAAGGTGTTTAGAGTAGACAGGTCCAGGATAGGAAGCCATGAATTGTCTTTTCTGGGTACCAGGAAAAGTCTGGAGTAAAAACATTGTCCCTTTTCCTCTTTTGGTACCAACTGAATAGCCCCTATGCTTAAGAGAGAAAGTACTTGCTTTTGGGACTCTGCCCACTTATTTGGGGATAGATCTGGCCACCCGCCTGGTGTTGGTAATGTGTGGAAGTGAAATCTGCATCCTTGGGACACTATATTTAAAACCTATTTGTCCTGGGTAATGAGTTCCCAGTTATTTGCATGAAGAGCAACCTTTCCCCCCAAAGGGGCAGTCAGTTGAGAAGTGCTTGGAAGTTTTAAAAAGAAGTCATTGAGACAGTTTACCATGGGGGGGGGGGGTTATTACTTCCAGATTTGGAAGAAGAGGCTCCCCCCCACTGTTTAGTCCTGAGCGTACCCTGGGACTGAAGCCTGGGTGCTCTGCTGGATCTGGGTTTGGACTGAGAAGGTCTGGAAGAGGCAGGAAAGGACCAATTCTTGGAAGGCCAATGCCTACTAAACCTTGGAGGTTGTACTTGTAAGAAATCTTTAACAGTTTGCATAGATTTAGCTTTTTCCTTCATCTTTTTAAGAACAACTTCTGCCTTGTTGCCAAACAGGCAGTCCTGATTTAAAGGAGCATCCAGTAATTTTGCTTTAACATGATCTGGCAAGGATTGCTCCTTAAGCCAAGCATGCCTTAAGTACAGACCCAGGTACAGCAGCCCTGCAAGATGCCTCTAGTGAATCAAAACCACATTGCAAAGTATGTTTTCCAACTTGTTCAGCTGAATGCAGTAAATCCTGTAAATCCTTATTTTCAGCAAAATCAGGAATCAACATCATTTTCTGTTTAAGCAATCCAAAAATATGCTGCTGATACTTTAACATATCAAACTGGCAGTTTAAGGCCCTAATGGCCAAAGTTCCAGAGGCGTATACCTTCCTACCACATCTGTCCAGCGCCCTGGAGTCTCTATCAGAGGGGGTAGGAATTTTGGCAGTAGTAGCTTTAATGCCCTTGGGTCCCTGTGAAATGGTCTCAGGATCCGCAGTAGGATTTTTAAAAAGGAACTTGTTAGAGTCAGAGACCCTGTAATATCTATCAGGTTTTCTAGGAGCAGGAGGTAAACAGTCAGGGGATAAGCTAGATTCCGAAAAGGCATCATCAACAATGTCTAGTACAGGAGGTATGGCTAAAGGCCTGTGCTGGGGCAGGAGTAAGAAATCCCTAAAAGCCTCTTTTTAGAATCAGAGAAATCCTGACTTTCCCAGCAAAAATGCTCCCTGAGAGTATGCAAGGTTTCAAAAGAAAAATCCTCTGGGGGGATACAGAGGGAATAGAGTCCTTAGCATCAGAATCCTCATAGGTAGATAAGGGTAAATCCTGGTCATCAGAGGAAACAGAAAATTCAGAATCCTGTTCAGAAGTATCATAAGCAAACTCAGTCCTAGGTCTCTTAGAGGGGGAAGGTTGGCTTCCCCTGATTAAAGTAATAAGGTCTTCAGCCATTCATATCATTTGTTTTTTAGGCATAGAGGCCTGGCCATGCGGACTGGGCGTCAGTTTTCTAGGCATGGTTCGAGTTTTAGGCCTTGAAGAAGAAGATGGCATCAGTTTAATACGCAAGTCAGTAGGCCTAAATACACCCTCAGAAGCCGGTGCCTGCACAGCGGCTCCGGACTCATCCAAGCTACAGACATCTGCAGGTTCCACAGTTGAAGCATCATCTTGCGGCATACCAGACTCTGAATGGGTCTCAGTAGAGGGCTGCGAAAGCACCTCACTGAGTACCGGTGAACTGGCGACTGGCTTAGGAGAAGCGTCATCGGCAGCTTTGGACCTCGGCAGCCTGTCTCTGTCTTTGCATTTTTTTGGAATGTCGGTAGTCGGATAGCTTACCGAAGACATATTGGGATAATTGAACCGAGCACCAAAATACTTAGAAGCATAAATATACCGATGACAGATAGTTCGTGGTTTAAATAAGGTACAAAACTGACAGCGAGGTACGTCGTGGTCAGGGCCTAGGCAAGGAATACAGTACAAATTAAAATCTTTATGAGGTATTTGCTTTCCACAAGTAATGCAATTATTTACTATTACTGACATTGTTTAAGAGCAAGAAAAAGTTTCCCCAATGGGGTACTTAGGTTTTAGTAGAAGACTTCGGTTCTGAAACTCGTAAACGAAAATTTCAGGAGTCAGCCGACCGGCACTTGTGAACTGCTTCTGCTTCGGGCACAGCACGGCAAGAAAGACTGGTGTAATGGTGTCGGCTGCATGTTTTATACCCCTGACGACCTGACGTCACGGAAGAAGAGAGAGCAACCAACGGAGGACAGAAGACTCTGTTAATCAGGCCGACTGAGGGCTACTGCAAGCAGATAACTCAAATGTGATGACTGCAACAGTGAAACACGAAGAACATCTTATGAAGACTTATAATCTGCATTATCTTACATCAAAAAACATAAAATACTAGACAAAATAGAGGACGTGGAATGGGCAACTCCCTCTATGAAATGAATGGCATCTGAAACAGCTTGGAAAACTAGTGACAAACAAAAGAGAATGAAAAAAAAATAAGAGCTTCATCAGATTATTTGCTTAACCTAAAGAAACTAAACTGGACTTAAAATAACTTTGACTCTAATTGTTTAAAAATGAAATTAAATCAAAAAGTTGGTCATGTTATTTTCTCTTGTATTTTTACTGCTTTATCAAATTATATATTTAATCTGTTTTCATTTCTTTATGTCATAAGCAGTCTGAATTCATATGGGTACATAACTGATTACTTAATTATTTTAAAATGTACATGGTTCATTGAAATAGATATATACTTTTTGTCATAAAATATATACATGAAAGAGCTATGGGTTGTTTTACAGTCAACTAGGCTTGTTTTGAAAGTATAAATACATTATAATTATGTTTGGGTACAGGATGACGCATCTTAATTGTTAAAACATACTGCGTAGCTTATAAAGGAGTCTTGTGCAATGAGTACAAATGAAACTGTTAAAAAAAATGTAGAAATCTCTATACTTGCAATTTTCCCGCTTGAACAATTTTACACAATTTTAGTTCCACCAGATCTCGAGATTCATCGTCGTGAAGAATAGAAGCCATTCCTGCACTCCATCAAGTCAAAAGAACTTCTGGCTACAGCAAATTAAACTTTGAACTCAGATGATGCTTAAATACATCGATAGGATGCCGAACATACTAATTCATGAAGAGAAGTGTTCGTGATGAAGAAAAAACAAAACTTTTGATTTAAACTGCAAGTTTTAAGCTCGTTATTAGCAGGAAAGCTTATGTAATGAAATCGGAATGATGATCTAGGCTCTTTAAGCTAATGTTACTAGGTTAACTTGAAAAGGAAGGGGGAGGGAAAAAAAGGAAAGATAGAAATCTTGTAAAGATAGTTTGTGTCACGAAGTAGGTTTGATGTAACTGAATATTGAAGAAAATATTTGATATGGTAACCACATTACACATTTAAAGTAAACATGTTACAGTGAACTAATAGTATAAAGTATATATAAAGTAAGCATAAAAATAAATAGAACTATGCTATAACATCACAGCATAGTAGAAAAAACAAAATATAGCTGAAAATTAGAACTGCTTTCACATGCATGCATATTGTGCGTATTCAGCTTTATAGATGTTTAGTTTTACTTCTCATCTAAAATATATTACATCTGTTAAATGGAGACCAGAACTATGCTTTCACATGCATGCATATTGCGTATTCAGCTTTATAGATGTTTAGTTTTACTTCTCATCTAAAATATATTACATCTATTATATGGAGACCAGAACTATGTACAAGTTATCACCACAAAGATGATTTATTTAATATAACATGAATCTATAAATTCTTATATAGTATAGTAATGCTAAGATAGAATTATACATCTTAAATTACTTTTAAAGCTTAATTACTGAACACTGAGACAGCCCTTTTAAAATGCAAAAAAATGAATATGCACAGACAAAAGCTAACAGTTTAGAATACATTTGATGCATCTAACATAGAAAGCATCCATGAAATAGATGTAAACAATATTCCATACATACAGGCTAAATATCCTATCCAGACTGTTACTATTGCCAATGATACTTATTATCTTAAATGTGTATTCAGTTAGTGATATGTAAACTGATATATAGAAGGCATGCCTCTCATTTTTTTCCTCTCTCCCTTCTTAGATGTTATTTATGAAAAGACTATCAAATGTATGGATAAATATAAGAATCTTATACAACAAAATAAATAACATGGTAATGCATATAGAGAAGATGTGTCATAACAAACCTACATGCATAATAACCTAAATTACAGTTAATCTACTCACATGGTTATAAATTTTGAATTAATAAGAATATAAAGAATTGATAGAGATTGCTGGACTGTGTACATTTAGAAAGTATATATAGAGAACTGCAAACTGAATAAATCAAATGAGTACAGTCACTAATGTCACTCTCTATAGGTAAATAATTTACATTGTTGAAATTTATGTATAATGATCAATAGATATATTAATAATGTTAAATTTTATTTCTTGATACATAGTATTGATTGGTAACAAGTTCTAGGTTATGTTTTGCACTTACATATGTTGTTAAAGATGTGAACATACAAGTACTGATAACATCTACATATAGACACTTGAAAATTAATACGTTTATACTATTTATCTTGATGATTTGAAACAACACAAGTCTTGAACTAATAACACACAATTTTAAATAATAAATTTTAAAGTTGATGAGTCTAATGTTACTATTAAAGGAATGATAACTAAATATACAAACTAGGTAGGGCTGTGGCTTTGCTGTTATGGCTTGAGGGGTAGATTTGAGTGGCGGATGCGACTCAAATTAGGAGTTTATAACTCCAGACAGGGTGTGGGGATAGTTTTCAAGGTTATGCAATTAAGACATAGTTGTAACAACTTTTGTTTCAAGACATTAACTATTTATAACATTCACAAGGTATTAATCTCAAACACATATAACATATACCAAATTTATAAAATTAACCCATTTACAAATAATCAACATATATTAATACATAACAAAGGGAAATCTAAAAATAGGGAACATTTGAAAGACTTTCACATTAAATGAATATATATCTAATCTCTTAGACATCTAAAATGGTTTTACTGAAAGATTTATCTATTAACATCAATGGTTTAAATAACCCGTGTAAAGGAGGAAATGTATTTAAATACTTGCAATTACATAATTCTAATATAATTTTTTACAAGAAACACATCTTCTGAAAAAAGATATATCCAAAACTGACACAAATAAATTTTGTGTTTTATCTAGTTCTGAACATTTACAGAAAAAAAGAGGTGTGGCCATTTTATGGAACAAAGCATTACTTATTCCTAAAATAATAAATACATAATAAGATGACAAGGGAATGTTAAATAAACAATAAAATATTTACATTGGTTAATGTATATTGGATACCAGACATAGGAATAAACACTGTTAAACAGCACTTGAATGAAATTATTCTCTTTGCAAAAGGAAATATTATAATGGCAGGCAATTTCAACTTTATTTTAAATGAAAATGAAACCAGTATTAAGAGCAAAAGAAAGATATCATCTCAGGCTAAACATTTAATAGACTTTATGAATTCATTTCAACTAAATGATATAAATAATCAAGCAGATTCCAAATCATTACCCTTTTCCTTTTACTCTAATAGACATGGTTCTTACTCTAAAATAGATAGAGTACTTATATCTAATCAACTAGCTAACAATATAATGAAATCAATGATTATCTCCTGTCCAGTATCAGACCATAATTCCATAACATTTGAATTAAATATCAATTCTACATTTAATGTACAGTTCAGAAATACCACCATATATATATATATATATATATATATATATATATATATATTACTCAATTAGCAAAATTTAAGGAGTTCATAATAAATGAAACAAAAAAATTATAGAAATAAACAATACATCAGATATATACGTTTGTGATGTCCTTTAAGCTTATTTATATGACAAAATAATCAAATGGTATAATAATAATAAAAGGAAATCTTGGGATAAAAACGTACAGGAGTTACAAGATAAATTAGACAATCTTAAACTTAAAAACAACACGAATAGTGATGACATAAAAGAGGAAATTACAACCATAAATAATATTTAGAACGTAGTCAAAAAACTATAAGTTTAGAAAAACAAAAATTTCTTGCATTTTCAAATAATCCCAGATACTTAGACTTAAAAATAAATCCATAAGACTCAGCAAACAAAATCACATTTAAAAAATATACTATCTAAATAAGAAAAGAAAGCTGTACAACATACAAGATATATAAGAAGAATTTAGAGAGCATTTTTGCAAAATAAATAAAGTAGTAAAGCCGGAATCAGATGAGAATATAAAAAGATTCATAAATAAATACACTAATAAAAATCTTACCAAACAACAAGTAGACTTAATAGACCAAAAAGCATATCGTATACTGATATTTAGACACAAATTAAGAAACTTAAAATAAACAAAGCTCCAGGGAATGACGGAATTATACTGGAAATATATAAAATTATGCCCAGAGAAGCTTTAATATTATTACAAAAAGTGTTTTCAGTAACTCAGACTAAGACTATTTGTCCTCCCTCGTGGAAATACACATTTATAGCCCCTATAGTTAAACCAAATAAAGATTCAACAAAATGCTCCTCCTATAGACCCATCTTCCTATTGAATGTAGATTACAAAATGTTTATGAATATATGCAGACAGATTGAAAAACATTCTCCCACACTTAATAAATTATGACCAAACTGGTTTTATAATAAATATAAACACATTTGATAATATAAAAAGAGTACTAACATTAATAGATTATTCGAATAAGAAAAAAAAGACAATCTTAATTAGTCTAGATATAACGTCTGCATTTGATTCGGTGAACTGGAATTATTTACACTTCTCAAAAATCTAAATTTCTCAGACAACTTTATAAACTTAACATATTTATACAAATGCACCCAGACATATATAAAAATAGGCACTTATATCTCGCAAAACATACCAATATTAAAAGGAACCAAACAAGGTTGTCCTCTTTCCCAACTGTTACTTACATTAATAATGGAACCATGGGCTAACGCAATTAGAATAAATAAAGATATAGAAGGATTTAATATAAATACAGAAATAACATCTAAAATTCAACTCTTCACAGATGATGTTCTTATCACACTAAATGGAAATATGTCATCAATTTCTGCTTTATTTACAGCCATGGAAAATTTTCAAAAAATATCAGGCCTAACATTCAGTAGTGAAAAAACAAGGATACTTCCCATTTATCTTAAAAAGAAGAACTAGGAAATGAATATAATAAATATATCCCAGATTCAGATCAGTTTACATATCTAGGAATGACATTAACCAAATATATCAAAAATATAACACTTCTGAACTATAATAATATAATAAATAGTATACAATCTTTAATAACTAAATGGAATAAAATATTCTTTACAATGGAAGAAAGGGTAACACTAATTAAAATATTACTCCCAAAAATATTATATATTATACAATCAGTTTCATTACTCCCAACAAAACAAATTGTAAGAAAATAAAAACACCATGATGGCAGGGTTCCTATGGTATCCAAACAAACCTAGGATAGCTCTAAAATATCACCTACATAGCTGGACAAAAGGAGGAATTGCCTTTCCTGATCTAGAGCTATATTTAATTGCCTCTATAATTAATATAATATGGACATTTTTATTAAACCCCACAGTTATAAATTAAACATATTACACATAACCCTTTCATATGGATACTAAAAGAACTTTTCACAACATATATAACGTCAAAACATTCAACTAGTTATATCGTAACCATTATAAATAATTTCAAAAACTTTATATATGAATACCCAATATAAAGAATGGTTATTCCTCTTATGTCCTATAGCTCACACACAAGGAATTGTATCTACTAATGACTCATATTCATATAACATATTATTCATATAATATATGGGCTAGTTTACAAGAATTATTAAGAAAAGAAAATATTACAACATGAATGCTTGATTGTAACATATTTCAGAAATGTAAATATGTGGATGTCTTCTGTAAATACTTTTGTTAAATTGTGTTATTTAAATAAATATATGTAAAATTTTGTTTTATTTTGTGTATTTGTAAAATCCAATAAAACAATTTCAAAAAAAAAAAATCTAAGGGGATAGTTCAGAAGGAATAAGTGTCAATTTAACAGTTTCTCCAATTAATAATCTCAAAACAGCTTGATGAGCTGGCTCAAAGGAATAAGTATCAGGATTTCAGACACTCCCAAGGAGAAGCTAGCTGTATTCTAGACAGAAAAAGTAAACCACCACTCAAAACTGCTTGATGGCAGATAGAAAGGTTGGGGGTAATCTAAGGGCAGGCAAACAGAACTGGCCAGAAAAAGAAATTTACCAGCAAGATTGGCCAGAAGACAATAACTCACAAATATTCTAGAACCAGAGACAACAGGGACTTGAAAAGTCCTGGTTTTTAGTATGGCACCAACTAGAAATTGTTTTCCAGTTATCCATATATGATTTATTAGTAGCAGATTTTTTGCCTCCTTCAGAACTTGCTGCACACCCTCAGGGAAAAAAAAACATTTTAGATGGTGCTTGAATCGACACTGGTGTCCCATTTCCTTGGGACAAACACCACAAAGAGTTGGATTCTCTGTCCAAGTCTCTTGTCCTGTCCAGGAAATCTTTCAATTAACTATGGAAGTCCAACAAATGTGAAAACATTTCACCTCCTTATTTTGAAGGCTTGAAATTTATTTATTTATTTATTTAACATTTGTTGACCGGGAATGTCCGACTAGGTTCCACAGAGCCTGTTTTCAGCGGAGGCCCGGGGAGAAATGCTCCAGATGCATGTTTTTGGAAATGAAAGCCATCAAGCTGTATAGCCTGGTTCAGTGAGAATTCTGAGACTGCCTTTAGTAAGAATGGCAAGTTTATTCTCATAAAAGATTCTGCCTGCATGTTACAGAATAAAATGCTTTTTTATTATCAGATCTGCAGTTTGGAAATTCTGTGAAACAAAGAGGTAGCCACTAAAAGGACCATCTTTCAAGATAAATATTTCAGTGGGGCAGAAGCTGCCGACTTTAACAGGTCCAAAGTTGTTAATTTTTTTCTAGGAAAAAGTGAAGACACCACAGAGGTGAAACACTTCTCCTTTAAGAATGCAAGTGAATAGCACCTCTTATAAACTGCTTTGTCAAAAAATTACTCTAGTGTGCACCAGGAAGCAAGTGATTCCTTTGCCAGATGCACCACTATTGAGAACCAGTGTTGTCTGGGCCAATAAGGAGTCAAAAGAATCATAGGAAATATAAGGCAACAGAGTCTTTTGACCATTTACTTCCTAACGGTACTCACTCTTAGATCATACCTTTTTTGAGGAAGGCTACGCCAGTCAAACAAGGGATGAATTTGTGAATACCTATCCGATCATCCAGTTCCAGTCTGAAGGAAGATAATGTATTACACTGCATGACCTGCAGTCTATTCCAGAGGTACGGAAGGCTTTGCATAATTAACCTCTCTCCCCATCATTTATTTATTTGCTGATAAAAAATTAGATATCTGGTTCTGGTATTTGTGGGACTATTTGACTGGTAGAGATATACCATATTTTAAGCCAGTGTCTCAGGATTTTCTAGTTGTTGGCCATGTCTAGTGAGGTGCATCCCTAAAGGTGCACTGTATTCACTGACTGGCCTAATCAATACTGAACATAAATGAACAAATAAAGGGCATACCATACCCCACCCAGAGTGAAACTATCAATAAACTTTACAATAAAAAGGAAGAGATTATTGGCTAAAAGTAAAAAGTGCAGCATACATAATAATAGTGCCCCCGTCATTAAATTAAACAAGCAACTAAGGTACTTAATTAAATCTACCAAAGCCAAGTTTGAGGCAAAAATAGCAACCCAAGCAAAAAACAATCACAATGCCTTTTTTCAGTTATTTTTGTAATCTCAGCAACAATACAACACAACAATGACCTGCGTTTACTGTAAACAATGTTACCTACAGTGAAGCTGAAGATATGTAGCTAATCTACTGGCTAATAAACTCAGGTCAAACTTTTCCCCCTCTCTCCTTACCCCATCTATTTCACATGAAATATCTGAAACTGACTCGCCACCAGCAATCATACAAGACTTAAGTCCGGAAAGCTTCATCAAAAGCAAAAATTACTGTCTCATTGGGTCCTGACAATATCTCAGGATGCATCGACTTCCAAGATGGCTGCACACTGAGTAACAGCTTAATTCTTAGCTATCCCAGTGTAAAACCAGAAACTTAGCAGAGAAAGCCAGTGGACTTAGATTTATGAATAAATTTCAGTAACTGGCTAGTAAGTGCACTGTCTGGATGCCAGGAAAAAAATACAGAGGACCTGAAGGAAAATCAGCTATAAAAGGTGACAAAAAACAGTGACTGGAAAAAGTATTATAGCAAAAAGATGTGCAAGCTCCAGACGTGACTTCCAGTAACCTTGAGGAAAGTATAAAGCAGCTGCACATAGACTTGACTAGTGGAGTATATCAGCTCAAACAATAAAAGGTTGGAAAAATGGAAGAAGCTTTAAATAGATACCCAAATCACATGAAAAAAACAGCAAATCTCAGAGGTCTAAATGAAGAAAAGGCTGGCTGAATATGAGACTGCACAAGAAGAAAGGTTTTCAAAAATAATAGAATTAGAGGACAGAACACATCAGGAAAACCTGAGATTTTCAGCTGTACCTGAGAAGCTGGAAGGAACATACTGTATTAATTTCATGAATGGCACATTGTGTGTATGCTCCAAACCTGGCTATGACAAAACAACCTAGACATTTATTAGTAAAAATGGAATCTTACCAGCAGAAGCTGATTCTGACAGAACTGTGGCCAAAGGAAACAGTACTAAAAGTGGGAGACAGCAGAGTGTTTGTGAAGAATGACTACTTATTCTACACCAGGCAGAAGAGAAATAAATTTATTCCATTAATCAGGGAATGTCGAGAAGCAAGAGTGAGACTCAAACTGTTGTACCCAGCTAGCTTCAAAACATTTTTTCCTGGAGGAACAAAAACATTTTCTGATGAAGTACATGCTAAGGAACAGTGGCGTAGCTAGAGTTTGTGCCACCTGGGGCTGTTTTTGTGTTTGCCACCTCCCCCTCACAAAATCGTGGTCGAATGGGGCCCCCCCATACACAGCCCTCCCCTCGCAGCCATTCCATTGTCCCATTATTTGGCTATTTCTCCCCATTTACCATAAACTCTGTACTGTGCATACTGCTTTATGCTTTACTTCTACAAAGATTACTTGGATTTCATTTAAAACTTTTATTTTAATTTTATATCACAAACACTGATAGACATCTGCTAAACAAACAATACAGTCTCACAATGAAAACAGACTTAGCATTAAAACTTCTCTGCTCTTGAAACTCACATTCATTGAAACTCACATTCAAAGAAAATGCATCTGCCCAGTGGCAGATAAAGTTTACCATTGGGCTGTTTTCAAATCATAGGCCCCATGCAGACATACTTAGGACCATGCAAATATACATGTGTTCTTTGATTTCACCTTCCTGACTGTATTAAATTATATTCCTTGTATGATACAGTGCGCACTTGTTAGAGCATATTTTAAATTTGTTTTGAACATTTTTTTTCAGTAAAAACTGAAACAAAATGTATGAACCAATGACGACAAAACTGCCCAATTCAGAACATTTGCATCATAAAAGTCGACACAAACTTCTGTCACTACAACCCACCAATATCAGTATATATGCACAATCTCTGCAAAAGTAAAAGTCATCTAAATAATTCCAAATTAAAGAGATCTGTGACTAATGAAGAGGTTGCTGCTAGCAAACAACTTTATTTCACTGTTTCATCTACAAATAAAGTGCCTGTTGCCCTTGAAGAATAAATTGCCTATGGGTCATTAAAATAAAATAAGCAAGTAATACTGCAATAGGGAACTGATGGCAAACTGATAACAGGTTCATAGTTACTAGTTATCTCCTCCAAAGGAGGATATTCTCAGAACTGCAGCATCCACCCTCTTGAAAGTGAAACATGGGAGTAGAACCCACAGAGTTCTGCATCAAAAGCAAGTATACTACCTGTTGCGCTACTAACAATACAAACAGACTTGGCATAAGCAGGACTAAATTACCCCTCACGTGAAGCTTTTAGATCCTTGTAAAGTCCACTTGACACTCAACTATCTCTCAACTTTGCAACAGAAGAAATCTGGGAAAAGTCAAAATTTACTGGGTGGGGGACAAAGGTTCCAAACCAGGGACACCTTTTAAACATTGCTTGCATAATCTTAGAAAGTTGCTAGAATAAAACGTTTTGTCTTACCATGTGTTTCCTGAAAGATAGGAAGCCTAAAACTTAAATGGCTCTCATTATTTAGTGAATTCAGTTCTCACTCTTTGCCAGAAAACCAGAAATTTTAAGATGAACAGACCAAATGTATGAGCTAAACATTCTTTGAAAATCTGGACAGTTGAGAGCTATGGACTCAACTCCTTGAATTATAAAAAAGTGGTGGTATAGGTAGAGAATTCAGGCTCTTGCTCCTTATACCCAAGGTAAGGGGTTGAGCCTGAGTAACCCTAACCGCCAGGTATACCTAACTGGGGCGTTTTACACACACACACACACACACACACACACACACACACACACACACACACACACACACACGTGTATGTAAACTTCTGCGGAGAAAGCAGTAAACGTCGGCGGGTGAAGCAATTAAACAGCAAACTTCAGAAGGAATTGATAAACACACACCAAAAAGCAGCAATAACCTAAATTCCCTTACTTGAAGAAGCAGCAAACATTGGTTGGTGAGGCAATTAAACAGCAAAGTTCAGTAGCAGCAGCAAATGTCACTTAGTTGGTGAAAAAGCAATTGTATTGCAGACACACAAGTAAACTTCGGTGGAGAAGCAATTTCAAATGTGAAGAGTCGATAAACACACCTACCAAAAAGCAGCAATAACCTAAATTCCCTTACTTGAAGAAGTAGCAGACATTGGTTGGTGAAGCAATTAAACAGCAAACTTCAGCAGCAGTAGCAAATGTTAATTGGTGCAGAAGCAATAGCGCGAACGGGCGGACAGGAAGAAGAAGCAATTTCAAATAATGCGGGTGACAGGAAGAAGCAATTTCAAATAGCGTGGGTGAACAGGACTCCTGTGCGTGCCCAACACCTGCACAGATGTGATGTTATGGAACCCAGTTCTTAAAGAAGAATGCCCTTAGTTTTGTAAGTAAATGTGACAGTCCCAAAAAGTGCCAACCAGGGCAGACCGCACCCCCCCCCCCCCCAGCAACACCACTACTAAGGAAGAAATACAAAAGTTTGTTCAACAAAAATGAGCTGTGGGACAGGACATTCTGCTTCTTGCTCTTCTAGTAATAAACACCACAAAGAGACTGTGCCAGAGAAACCTTTCCCAGTGTTTCAATGGAAAATGCTTGAGAGAGAGAAAAAGGCACACAAATTGACTAGAAGAACCAAGAGAGCACTGGAGATGAAGCAGAGACAGGGTTTTGGAGATGGAGATGAACACTAACAGAAACAGAACAAGAAAATCTGGAACTACGGTTTGTTTTTTTAGTAGTCATTGAAGAGCAAGAAACCGTAATTAAACATGACTGACTAAAGAAAGCAGGGTATACACAAAAACACATGTAAAGTCAATGCACTGACAGGAGCTTAGGGGCTATGATGTAAGATTTAAAGCCAAACACTGTAAAGTGCGATACCTAGATGTAGACTAAAAAAATCAAGATGCCGGACCCCCTGTGGGCAGACTCTGGAATTACATTCAGAATTATAAAAAAAGTGTAGTCTCTCCAAAAGTGGTGTTAAAATGTATGAAACATCAAGACATGAAGAAAGAAACATGTTTTTTTTCAGTCTGTAGGTGCAGTTCTCCTTTAAGTCCTAGACAGCACCTACAGTACCTGCTCTTTAGTGATGATGGCAGGGGTACTGAAAGACTGAGGGATAAGTGGGCTTTAGGCAGTCATCTCTGGGGTAAAATTCACACTGAATTTGTTTGCTTGTATATTGCCAAGGTCTACTGGATTCAAATTTTATTTATTTATTTTGCCATATGTTAACCAGGTTACTCCAACTGAGTGACTGCCCATTTTCAGCAGAGACCAGGGGAGAAAAGCTCCATTTCAGAGACATTATCAAAACACTGACAACAAAAGTAAGCTACAAATACAAGACAAAGTCAAAATATAGAGGTGATTGTAGGTGCCAATAAGATCACTTACATAGTACAGAATTATATAGATCAGCAGGTAGTGAAGTAATGATACTTGAGACGTAATGTGTTTATCATAGGTACATAAAAATCACACAGTACAATACTTTACCTAAAGCTATATAAAAATAAGAAATTTTACAGTACAAAGTAGAACAGCTTAGCTAGCTCTAGAGTAACAAAAAAATATGGAATAGGAATACAGCTAATTATAGTTGACAAGGGTAGTACAGAAACAGATGGGAAAAGGACAGGAGGAAAAATTATTTTGAGGTATGCGAACAAGTCCAAGGGTGGATTAGATGGGAAATTTAATTATACTGAGTCCAGAGGAGCAACACAGAGGAGGAGGGAGATACTTAAGTCACTCTGGATGTCCAGCTCTAATGTGAAAGTAGCAGACTCCAAGTCAGACTGCCAACCCGTCATGAATGGAGTCCCACAGGGATTGGTCCTGGGTCCCCTCCTCTTTGGCATCTACTTCTCAGAAGTCCAAGGCCAACACGGAGGGACTCTGGCTGACCAAGTTCGCAGACGACTGCAAGCTGGGAGCCATTATTAACTCCCCAAGTGATGTAGACATCCTACAGAAAGGCCTCACTGAGACCAATGACTGGTGTTGAAACCATGGCCTTAAGCTTAATGCCAAAAAAAATGCGTCATCATCCCCTTTGGTAAAAACTCAGTTCCCACTAATTACCACATTGATGAGAGTCCACTGAACACTGAAGGCGTTAAAAGAGATCTGGGGACACAGGTTGACAGCAACCTCTCCTTCGACCAGCACATTGCCACTGTGATTAGAAAGTCCTTACATCTCATTACCAAGGATTTTGCATCCAGGAAGAAAGAGGTCATCATCTCTCTCTACTCTTCCCTCATTAGATCAACCATCGAGTATAATGCCCCATTTGGCATGTACCTCACTAGACATATATGCAACAGCTGGAAAGGCCACAAAAGTACCTCATGAAGAGGATCTTAGCCTTAAACACGTCATACATGGAAAGACTCAAAAAACTCCAACTATTCTCTGTCTCATATTGTGTACTAAGAGGCAATCTCTGCTTGACTTACAAAGCCATGTCTGACCCAGCTCTGTTAGAAATGTTACATCTAAAGAAATCCCAATCCCTCTGCACCACACACTCCAGAGACCTCAACCTCATTATCACAATCAACAGAACATGCTGGAGGGACAGGTTCATAACCCAGAGACTGCCCATGCATGTCAAGCAGAGCACCTCACTTGCCCTCTTCAAGAGAAATCTTGATGAGTGGATGGGAAATAGAAAGTTCACCCCGGGGATCACTCCAGTGGCTCTACTTGATAGAGGCACTGGGAATTAACATCGGGCGGCACAATGCCAGGGCACCTCTATGGGCTAGGCTTGTAAAGCTCCAGGTCCATTAGCCTAGTACACACCTATGAACTGTGCTGGATTAGCATGGGTAAGCAATTGTGTATTAAATATGCAATTGTCAAACTTAATGATTAGCTGGTTATTCTTTTTGCCAAACTATTAATTTAACAATTTGTCAATTACATAACTAATACACAATTACTTACCTATGTTAACCCAGCATAATTGGAGCTTAGCACCAGAGTGAATTAAGAACCTCCTACTCCATCCATTAATATTAATACCGTAAATCCAGCTTTGTGTGGTAAAGTCTTCTGCATTACAAAGCAAACTTTAAATGTTCATATTTTTTTAATGCAGCAAAATAAACCATTGTCTTCATACAAAAAAGTGTTTGCATGATTAAAAATGCATGCAAATACTTGGGTATGAAAAGAAAATTTTGTTTCATGCATTTAAATTTGATCTTTAACTAGGACAGGAGATAACAAGGAATAAGTACATGAAGAAGCTGCATTTGTAAGGACCAGGACAATAATATGTCTTATGGTGGATTTTTTAATCTGGTTCAGAAAGTTTTTGTTTACTAAATCTAACAAATTTTGTGCATATCCTACACTGGAGGTATAGGTGCTCCACTTTATTGAGGGGTAATTAATGTCTCCTAAAATAATGTAGTTCTTACTTATACAGAGTTCATCAAGAGCATTTAGGAACTTTACTTGACTTTCAAGGGCGCACATCACAGAGGACATCCTGTAACATGCTATAAACTGATAACTGATCCTGTTTAGATTGATTTGGGGCTCAACTAGTTCCATTTCTAGGTCTCTGGGAATCTGTATAGAGGTTATACAGCCTCTGACAAATATGCAGATGCCATAACAGTTGTCATTAGGTCTGAAGGTATGGTAGACAACAAAAGCTGGGTGTGGAGGGAGCCCTTTTTGAACATTCAAACAAAGTTTTACTAATGAGACAGATATGGGCATCTTCCAAACGCAGGACTACCTCAAACTCAAGTCAGTGTGTTTAGACTTCTGGTATTAAGCAGAGCTACTTTAATTTGATCTCATTTTGAATTCGATGTGTTAGTTACATTGGGATGTACATTAGATGGACTCAGCCTAAAAAGGCACTATGGGGGCAGCAAAGACTTTAGCAAATATGTGGGAGCTTTTGAAGGAGAGGTGAAGGTTTTCCTATAAAGCAAGTAGGACTGCTGAGCACTGCATACCCTACTAAAACATACTAGATCCCCTTGGAAAGACACCAACTACTTAGCCAATTGTTGAAGCCTATTATCTCTTTTTTGTACCTAGGCACCATTCTAGGAAAAGGAAAGATTCCACTAAGGACCAGAGTCTTGTCAGACCTCTCTATGCACATCATAAATGCAGGCATGTCTCTGCATATCTCTCAGTGTTTTGCATCCCAAGTCATTCACCCCCACATGCACCACCATGTCACAGTCAGCTTTGTTAGGTGAAAGGGTCTAAGGGCCCTTGAGATGTCAGAAATCCTGGCATATGAAAGGCAACTCACCATTACCCATCTTTGCCAAACCCACTGACAGGAGAATCCATATGCCATACTATAGTTTCACGTATTACTAAAACATTTCTATTTAATGAGTGGTCTGGTGTACTGGATTTGAGATAATTTAACTTTTGTTGACTCTCTGCTAAAAGTGTGTAGTACAGTTGTGTACACTTACCATAAATGTAGATGTTAGAGTGTATTCACTGTTGCAGTCATTACATTTGGGTTATCTGCCTGCAGGGTAGCCCTCAGCCCTCCTGAATATCAAAGTCTTGGGTCCTGCGTCGGATGCTGTCACTTCTTCCATGACGTCAGGTAGGCAGGGGTATAAAGCATGCAGCCGATGCCATTACATCAGTTTTTCTTGCGCTAGATGTCAGGTGCCCATATATATATATATATATATATATATATATATATATATATATATATATAGGTCACACCTCCAACAAAAAGCAAATACACCAGAAAGCTTAAATACACTAAACAAAAAGAAATGTATAGCCGAGAGAGAAGTCAGGGGGCTGGAGGGAGGGTAACCAGGACTGCAACAGTGAATACACTCCAACATCTACATTTATGGTAAGTGTACACAACTGTACTATGTTCTTCGTGTTTCACTGTTGCAGTCATTACATTTGGGTAGATTTCCAAAGCTAAGGCAGGGAGGAGGAAGTTAAGCCCTGCAAGACTGCAGCGGCAAAACTAGCTCTGGAATTAGAAAACATAGGCAAGTGGTAATGCTTGGTGAAGATATGTACAGAGCTCCAGGTAGCAGCTTCTAGAACGTCCCTGGTAGGGACACCTCAGAGGAAGGCTGTAGAGGTAGATGCAGCCATGGTGGAATGTGATCTGATCCCGAGTGGTAGGTTTTCCATGTTGCTTACAGCAGAAAAGAATGCAATGGCCTATCCACTTAAAAATGGTTTGCTTTGAAATGGCCTTCCCCTCTGCCCCTGCAGCACAGGCAACTAGCAGCTGTTCAGTTTTTCTGAAAGGCTTAGTCCTGCCCAAATAAAATCTTAGTTGTCTGTGCATGTCCAAAGAGTGCAGTATTCTTTCTCCTTTGTTCTGTGGATTGGGAAAAAAAGATAGGCAAATGGATGGACTGATTAAGGGCCACACTGGATACCACCTTAAGTATAAAGGAAGGATTGGTCCTGAGGGACACCCTGTCAGCCTGGAAGATGAAGGGCTCCATTGCCATGAGGCTCTGAAGTTCAGACACTCTTCTTGCTGAAGTGATGGCAAGAAGGAAAGCAGTTTTCCAAGAAAGGAATTACAACTCTGCAGTTGCAGCTGGCTCAAAAGGAGGTACAGTGAGCTTTTCCAACACAAAGTTAAGGTCCCAGGCTGGAGTAGGGACTCTCCTAGGTGGTCTTACATTTTTGGCCTCTCTGAGGAATTGTTTCAGCAGGGGGTGAGAAAAGAGGGGTGGCTCAGTACTATAATGTGCTGAAATGGCTGAGGCATGAATTTTAATTGATGAGAAGGAAAGGCCCTTGTGGAGCATCTCTGTTAAGTATTGAAGAATATGTGGTAAGCTGGGCACTGTTGTGCCCATCCCTTGAGTCTGGCTCCAGGAACAGTATCTTTTCCACTTTTCAGCATAGGATTTTCTAGTACTAGGCCTCCAGAATGACATCTAGCACCTGCTTACTGAGTGATGCTATTGGAGAGCTCAGGGAATTAGCCAGGCTGCAAGGTTCAGGGTTTGAAGCTTTGGGTGCAGAATCTAGCCCTCCTGCTGGGACTGCAGGGAAGGAGTCTGAGGCAGGTGCCATGGATCCAACAGTGACATACTGCGCAAAAGGGGGTACCAGTGTTGGCATGGCCAGTCTGGTACAATCAGTATTGCCCTTGGTTTGTCTTGTTTAATCTTTAGCAGAACTTTTGGGAGGAGAGGCAGAGGGGGGAAAAACAAACAGAGGCTTTCCCAGGTGAAGGACAGGGCATCCACTTTCCAAGCTTGGCTGTGCGGAGTCCTTGTGCAGAATTTGTCCAATTGGTAGTTCTGAGGGGAGGCAAACAGGTCTATCTCTGGGTACCCCCATTTGTTTCTCAAAATGTTGAATATCTTTGGTTCCAGTTTCCACTCGTGTGGGTCCATGAGATTTCTGCTTAGGTCGTCTGCCAGTGAATTTAGCTTGCCTGGCAGGAATTGAGCTTGTAGGTGCACTTGGTAGCTCAAGGCTGTGTTCAACAGAGCCATGGCTAGTCTGCAGAGAGGATACAAGTGTGTTCCCCCCTGCTTATGTACCACATAACAGTGGTGTTGTCTGTCTTTACCAATAATTGTCCTGGAAGAATGTGGTTCTTGAAGGCTGTCAGTGAATTCTGTACAGCTAACATTTCTTTTTGACTGATATGAAAGTACATCTGACTCGGGTTCCATTTGCCCTGAATGCCCTGCCCTGCCAAGTGAGCCCCCCATACATAGTCTGATGCGTCTGTTGTTAGGGATTGGGTGGCAGGGGGTAGAATGAATGGCAGTCCCTTGTTGTGGTAGCAGGCCTCTGCCCACCAAAGGAACTCTGTCTTTATACAAGGAATGATAGGAATCATTGATTCCGGGTCCTGTGAATGTTGACACCATAGGCTTTTTAGATGCCATTGTAGTTTCCTCATATGCAGTCTTGCATATGGAATTAGTAGAATGCAAGAGGCCATGAACCCCAGGGCTTGCAGGATTTTCCTTGCAGATAGCTGGGTTTTTGTGGCCAGTAGTTTGAAGTAGGCTGTCAAACTTGTTTCTCTGATGTGAGGTAAGCCATCTGGGAAATTGTGTTCAAGCTTGCTCCCAGAAATACAATTTGTTGGCAGGGTACTAGATACGATTTCTTTTTGTTTATGGTGTACCTCAGTGAGGTTAGAAGTTTCTTTACAAATGCCAGATGATTTAGTAGCATGTCCTGGCTTTCTGCCTGAATTAGACAATCGTCTAGGTATGGATATATTTGAATATTTCTTTGCCTGCAAAATGCAATGACTGGAGTTAGGCACTTTGTGAATACCCTGGGCACAGTAGATAAGCCAAAGGGAAGTGCAGAGAATTGATAGCCTGCTCTGAAGCGTAGATATTTCCTGCAAGATTCCCTTATTGGAATGTGCAGGTAAGCTTCCTTTAAGTCTAAGGTTGCTAACCAGGCATCTTTGCCTAGCATAGGAAGCAGCTGTTGAGTGTTAGCATTTTGAAATTACCAAAAAGGTGTTTAGAATAGAGAGGTCCAGGATAGGATGCCAGAAGCTGTCTTTTCTGGTTACCAGGAATAGTCTTGAGTAAAAACCGTGTCCCCTTTCTTCTGCTGGGACAGGTTGAATAGCTATGATACTTAGAAGAGAGAGAACCTGCTGTTGAGCCTCTGCCCACTGAATTGGGGGTAAGTCTGGCCAACCGTTTGGGGTTGGTAAGGTGTGGAAGTAGAATCTGTATCCTTGGGAAACTATATTTAAAACCCATTTGTCCTGGGTAACGAGTTCCCAGTTTTTTGCATGCAGTGCGATCTTTCCCCCTAAGGGAGCATACAATAGAGCAGGGCTGGGAAGGATTAAGGTTAAGTCATTGTGACAGTTTTCCATAGGGGGGTTGTCTTACTACTTCCAGCTTTGGAAGTGGAAGTCCCCCACTGCTTAGACCGGTCAGTACCTTGAGACTGTAGCCTAGGTGGTCTGCTGTTCCTGGGTTTGGACTGAGAAGGCCTGGAAGAGACAGGAAAGGACCAATTCTTAGAAGGCCAATGCCTACTAAATCTGGGAGGCTGTACTTGCACGAAATCTTTAACAGTTTGCATAGATTTAGCTTTTTCCTCCATCTTTTTGAGAACAACTTCTGCTTTGTTGCCAAACAGGCTATCTTGGTTTAAGGGAGCATCCAGTAATTTAGCTTTAACATGATCTGGCAAATTTTATGCCTTCTAAGAACAGACCCAGTGACAGCAGCCCTGCAAGATGTTTCTGAAGAGTCAAAACCACATTGCAAAGTATGTTTACCAACTTGTTCAGCAGAATGCATTAAATCCTGTAATTCTTTATTTTCAGCACAGTCAGGAATCAACATCATTTTCTGTTAAAGTAGTTCCATAATATGTTGCTGATACTTTAACATATGAAACTGGCAGTTTAAGGCCCTAATGGCCAAAGTAGCAGAAGTGTATACCTTTTACCCCATCTGTCCAAGGCCCTGGAATTTCTATCAGAGGGGGTAGGGGTTTTGGCAGTAGTAGCCTTAATGCCTTTAGGTCCCTGGGAAATGGTCTCTGGGTCCGCAGTAGGATTCTTGAAAAGGAACTTGTGAGAGTCAGGTACTCTAATACCTGTCAGGTTTCCTTGGAGCAGGAGGTAAAGTGCCTGGGGCCAGGCTAGAGTCCAAGAAGGCATCATCTACAATGTCCAGGACAGGAAGGATAGCTAAAGTCCTGTGTTGAGGTAAAAGTAAGAATTCCCTAAGCCTCTTTTTGGAGTCAGAGTATTCCTGGCTTTCCCAGTGGAAATGCTCCCTAAGAGTGTGCAAGGTTTCACCAAAAGAAAAATCTTCTGGAGGGGAAGCAGAAGGAATGGAGTCCTCTGAATCAGAATCCTCATAGGTAGCAGATAAGGGCAAATCCTGGTAATCAGAAGAAACAGAAATTTCAGAATCCTGATCAGAAGAATCAGAAGGAAAATCAATTCTAGGTCTCAGAGAGAGAAGGCTGGCTTCCCCTAATTAAAGTAATAAGGTCTTCAGCCATTCTTATCATTTGTTTTTTAGGCATATGGGCCTGACCATGCAGTTTGGACAATGGTTTTCTACGAGTGGGTCGAGTTTTAGGCCTTGACGAAGATGATGGCATCGGTTTGAAATGCAAGTCCATAGGTCTGAATACACCCTCAGAAGCCAGGGACTGCACAGCGGCTCCGGACCCATCCAAGGTAAAGAGATCTGCAGGTTCCATAGTTGTAGAAGCATCTTGCAGCATACCGGACTCCGAATGGGTCTCAGTAGAGGCCTGAGAATCTGAAGTAGCAGGTATCAGGGGCTGCGAAAGCACCTCAGTGAGTACTGGCGACTAGCTTAACGGAAGCTTGGTCAGAAGCTTTGGACCTATACGGTCTGTCTCTGTCTTTATCTTTATGTTTTTTCAGAATGTCAGTAGTCGGATGGCTTACTGAAACCATTTCTGGATGATTAAACTGAGTACCGAAACAGTTTGCTGCAAAAATGGACTGACGAATAGTTCGAGGATTGAATAAGGCACAAAACCGACAGTGAAGGACGTCGTGGTCTGGACCTAAGCAAGGAATGCAGTATGAATGAAAATCTTTATGAGGTATTTGCTTTCCACAGGTAATACAATTGTTAACTTTTACTGACATCGGTTTAGAGCAAGAAAAAGGATCCCCAATGTGGTACTTAGCTTTTTTGAAGACTTCAGTTCTGAAACTCAAAAACGAAAATTTCAGTAGTCGGCCGACCGGCACTTGCGAACTGCTTCCGCTTCGGGCACCATGCGGTGAGGAAGACTGATGTAATGGCATTGGCTGCATGCTTTACACCCCTGACTACCTGACATCATGGAAGAAGAGACAGCATCCGAAGCAGGACCCAAGACTTTGATATTCAGGCCGGCTGAGAGCTACCTACAGGCAGATACTCCAAATGTAATGACTGCAATAGTGAAACATGAAGAACATCTGGATGTCTGCTGACACTTAGCATTCATGGGTCTTGGAGGCCTTGGCAACAATTTTTTTTTTTTTTTTTTACAAACTAGTTATAGTTAATGGGCTATACTGTGGAGAAACGTAGCTATGTAGATTTTCTTATGGAGGGTTTACATTAGGTTTAGTTGGTAGAGGTACACTGCCTGACTAAATAAAGTAATTTGGGTCAAGTTTTAAACGTGACAACAGACAGCATAGAATCATTGGTCCACTCTAGAGTACAATCTATGTGAAGCAACTATAAGCTGCGCTGAGAACAGTAGAACAGCTACAGACTACATAAGACGATGTAGAGGAGGTATGAGCTGCTACAGGATATATGGAAGGGTATGTGGTATACAGTGCAGCTCATTGTAAGACTGAGTAGCTGGCTGGCTGCACTTCTATGTATCACTATTTACACTAACAAACAGGATTAGCGAGAGGTAGGTGGCATTAAGACAGGCAAGGATCAAGATGCCTATGACGATAAAGCGCTTGCATTAACACCAATGCACTAAGCAACACTGACAAGAATCAGCTTGCATCTGCCCACCCATCCACACTTTGTGCAATACACTAGTTAAGACAGGCTTCAGGGATATGTGTAAAGAAAAAGGTTATTCCATGGGAAGAAGACATCCACTATCTGAGTGCTGCTGCAAGGATGTCACATAAAGTATGCAAAAAGCTGAAAGTTTTTTAGGCATGCAAACAAGTTAATATCCAGCATACCACCATCTTTGTATTAGGTTTCTGAAACTGATTTGTTTAGGTGCATTTGCAGATGCCAGTTATTGTTCTGCTCAAATTACCTGCTGTTCAATTAAGCTTGGGATATAGGCTCCTCTGAAGGTCATACTTATGTCACAAATTCCTAGGCCTTGTACAGGATTACAAGTGCCGTCACCCCCCCCCCACTCATGTTTACATACCATATCATAATGGTGTTATTTGTGGAGAGTAGCAACACTGTCTCTTCATATGGGTCTGAATGCCTTGAGCCCAGGACCATGCTAACATCTCTGAGAATGATGTGAAATACTTTTGAGCCTTGGTCCACTTGTTCTGGACATTAAAGTTGCCTAAGGAGGGTCCCAAAGCTAAGTCCAGTGCATCAGATGTGAAGGACTGGCTGTGCTCAAACTGGAAACATATATAACCACTGCTCTCCCTCACCTTCTCTGCCCACCGGGTGATCACCTTCTGGGTCTAGGTCATCTAAATTTCCTTGTCTAATGGACAGGAATACTACATTTTTAGGTATCCACTGTAGTCTTTGAATGTAGGGTTTTGCTAATGGTACCATTGGAATGATGAAAGCCACATATCACAGTGCTCAGAAGACCTCCTTGGCTATTATAATGAGCTTCTGGACCTGGTTGCAAAAGAAATCATCCAGGGACATTGGTCTTTCTGAGAGTGAACACAATTTGCAGTCCATCATGTTCGCAATTACCTCTAGGAAAAAACTGGTAGTGCTGTATGTCATCCTGAATTTGAGAAAGTGGAAACAGAAGCTCAAAGTCTGAAGGAAATTCAAAGCAAATAATAGCTCACTCTGCAATTCTTCCTTCATTTGAGCTTGAAGATGGTAGTCATTAAGGTAATAGCATATTTGAACTTTCTGGTCCTCAGATGCATCAGTATTGGTGTTAGACACTTTGTAAACTCAGTGCAAGCACTATAGAGTTCACAGGGCAAGGAGATAAAAACCTCATTTTTGGCCGGTTAAGAACTTGCTGTATTCAACTGGACGTATAAGAGAATTTAAGTACCTTTATCTGCACTTTTTTTCAAAAAAAATACAGTATTTAAATTGATTTTAACTGTGTTGCAGGAATATTAACTGAACTGGAAGTTAGTCAGTGTTTGCTGAATTTTGTTATTTGCTAGTAATTACAGGTGTGGGGGTAGCCACATTCTTTGATTTCCTGTCCTTGCCTATTTAAGTGGTACAGTGTGAAATATTTTCTGCTTAAAAACCTCAGCTTTGGCCGGCTAAGAACTAGCTGTATTCAACTGGACGTATAAGAGAATTTAAGTACCTTTATCTGCACTTTTTATTTTCAAAAAATACAGTATTTAAATTGATTTTAACTGTGTTGCGGGAATATTAACTGAACTGGAAGTTAGTCAGTGTTTGCTGAATTTTGTTATTTGCTAGTAATTACAGGTGTGGGGGTAGCCACATTCTTTGATTTTATGTCCTTGCCTATTTAAGTGGTACAGTGTGAAATATTTTCTGCTTAAAGCCTCAGCTTTGGCCGGCTAAGAACTTGCTGTATTCAACTGGACGTATAAGAAAATTTAAGTACCTTTATCTGCACTTTTTTTTCCAAATAAATACAGTATTTAAATTGATTTTAACTGTGTTGCAGGAATATTAACTGAACTGGAAGTTAGTCAGTGTTTGCTGAATTTTGTTATTTGCTAGTAATTACAGGTGTGGGGGTAGCCACATTCTTTGATTTCCTGTCCTTGCCTATTTAAGTGGTACAGTGTGAAATATTTTCTGCTTAAAAACCTCAGCTTTAGCCGGCTAAGAACATGCTGTATTCAACTGGACGTATAAGAGAATTTAAGTACCTTTATCTGCACTTTTTTTTTCAAAAAAATACAGTATTAAATTGATTTTAACTGTGTTGCAGGAATATTAACTGAACTGGAAGTTTTGACTCTACTCCTCAGTTAGTCCCACCCACCCTCCCTGTTTTTGTATTTGTGTTAATCTTAGTGGCCTTGAAACTGCCCGCCCCTCTTGTAAATTTGTGTTTGGTTGTAAATTTGTGTTTGGATACTCCTTCTGGGCCCATCTCATTTGCTCACTCAACTGAGTGCAGTGAGATCATATTCTGATTTCAGGCACTCCTACTGTGTACAAAGAGAGCATCTGGGAAACAGAAAAAAAAATTTAAGCTTGTTTCCTGCCTTTCCTGTTAAGTGGTATAGACTATTTGTAGGCATCTGAGCCCCCAAGCCCTTCTGTGTTGGAGGGAAGCCTTCTAGCTTAGTTTTTCTTTCTTATAACTAGCCAGTTTTCTAGTTTCAGCACTCAAATCTGTTTCTTTGATCTCAGCACTTGTTCAGAAAAAAAAAAAAAAAAATGTCATCTGCTTTTACTGTACTTGTGTTTCTACCTACTTTATTTTACTTTTGCATCATCTTAAAAGTACTCAATTGTATTTATTACTGCTTGGTGTAACTAATTCTAAGCCTTTTGGATTAAACACTTGGGCTTCGGACCAATTGTTTTGCACTGAGAAGGTTTGTGGTCTGCACTGTAGTGGCAGAACAGGTAGCTTACATCCTTCTAGGTTGGGAACTGCTGATTGAGGGCTCAGTGTCTGTTATTCTAAAAGTGTATTAATTCTGGTTTAAGCACTTGGGCTTTCAGGCCAGTTATTTTACATTCAGAGGGTTCGTGGTCTGCACTATTGTGGGAGGAGAGGCTGGACTCTGCCCTTCTGAGCTGGGAATTTCTGGTTAAAGGCTTATAGTGCATGCATATCTTAACTGCTTCTTACTGAAGTTGGTGCGCCTTGTTTGCTGTGGCATAGACTGGATTCGGGCCTGCTGGATCTAGCTTTGTTTGTGTAACTTGAGCACTAATCCAGGCATTCTCTAAAGTATTCAATTGTATTTATTACTGCTTGGTAGTAACTTGATTAAAGTGTAGCTATCATTCTAAGTCTTTTGGATTAAGCACTTGGGCTGTTTTACATTAGGAAGGTTTATGGCATGCACTGTGGTGGCAGGACAGGTAGCTTTCATCCTTCTAAGTTGGGAACTGCTGATTGAGAGCCCAGTGTCTGTTATTCATAAAGTGTATTAGTACTGGTTTAAGCACTTGGGCTTCAGGCCAGTTATTTTACATTAAGAAGGTTTGTGGACTGCACTCTTGTGGGAGAAGAGGCTGGACTCTGCCCTTCTGAGCTGGGAATTTCTGGTTAAAGGTTTATAGTGCCTGAATATTTGAACTGTATCTTACTGAAATTGGTACACCTTGTTTGCTGTAGCATAGACTAGATCCAGGCCTGCTGAATCTAGCTTTGTTTATATGCTTGTTGTTTGTTTGCTTGTTATTTCCCTGGAACGCTAATTCAACCTAATACGCAGCTTCTCAGCGCTTCTGTGGATCACTAGTGATATCTGCATTGCTTACTGTACTTACTTCCTTGTTTCACTTGAAAGAAAGTTACTGTTTGTCGTTTTTGCATTTAAGTTACCTGTAACACATTTCACTTAAGTTACCTGGCACTTGCTCACTAAAGCAATTATATAAGTCAGCACTAAAAATTAAAAGCACTACACCCTCACTCCCCACTGGCCCTTGTTTTCAATTATTAAGGAATTCCCATTATTATTCTAGCATGTCCAAAGGTCAGTTGTCAATCTCCTCTCCAGTCCAGCTGGTGAATCTGGGAATCTTGAGGCAATGTTACAACTGCTTCATGTACACAGACAACCCTCTCCTCCTCCCAACAAATTCCAACACATGTGAGAGATGCAACCATATAGCCAAACTGGAGGCTAAGCTCTCTCAACTCGGTACTGGCATAACCAGTCAGGAGGAGAAGGAAACCACACTCACAACAATTCCAGTCTCACATAGACCTACCACGACAGCAAACCAAACACATAATCACACAAAAACATACTCGGAGGTTCTAAATAAAGATCTGCCTAAGCAGCAGAGACTTCCAAAGCAGACACCCAAGCAACCGCTACCCCAAAGCAAAACATGTGCAACACATATCTCACAAAGCCAGTGTGCCGAACAGTAACAGCCCTTAAGACTAAACAACACACCTGATACACTTGTAATAGGTGACTCTATCGTCAGGCACATTGTCGTCCTGCTCACCAGGCTGAACAAGGAGAGGGTCACGGTGAGCAGCCTGTCGGGCGCTAGGATCCGCCACATAACACAAGCACTCAGGTCACTCCAAGGCAAGTACAAATATGACTCAGTCATTGTCCATGCTGGTGTGAATGACCTGAGACATACCTCCCTGGACTACATGAAAAGAGACATAAAGGAGCTCTCTGAGCATGTAGCCCAGGCCGGTATGACCCTGACCTTGAGTAGCATCTTACCCTCACCAAGAATGATGCCACAAAATGAAGACAAGATGATCAATTTCAACAATTGGCTTAAGTACTGGTGTCATTCAAAGGGGATCCAATGCCTGTCAGCTTGGGATGATATGCTCGACAAGCCACGATGCTTCGCTAGGGATGGCTTGCACCTGTCACCCTGGGCTTCAGATATTGGCAAAGGCTCTTGCTACCCCCATAGTGCCTTTTTTAGGCAAGGCTCAAAAGACAAACCCACCTCCATAGGTATCACAAGGGATAAGAAACTAAGAGTAATGCTACTCAACGCCAGCAGTCTAAACCTCAAGATGCACGCACTCAAAACTCTCCTTAGCATGGAGAACATCGATATCTGTGCAGTAACAGAAACCTGGTTTAGGGCTCCCGAGAGCACCCCAGCACTACCAGGTTATACCTCATACTATGCTTTTCTGCCCCAAAACTTGGACCGAACCACAAAAGGAGGGGGAGTATCGATATTCATCAAAGATACCCACACCTCCAGGTTGGTGGCAAAGCACGAAGCATCAGAGACTATCCATGTGCAACTAACAGTGGGTAAAAAGTACAGTTTTGTACCTACCATAAATGTAGATGTTCGAAGATCCACATTGCTGCAGTCATAACTTATGGGTAGTCCGCTGTCCTCGGTCGGCCCGAATACCAAAGTATTAGGCTGACGTCGGTCATGGGTGCTCAGATCTGACGTCAGAGCGTCACGGTATTAAAGCGCATGACCGACGTCATTTCCTCAGTCTTTTCTTGCCCCAGATGTCAGAAGGCCCTAAAAATAAAGGCCACAGCCAAAAATAGAATAACTCCCTAAAACCATGTACAAAAAACAGCTACAACCCAAATCATACCACCACTGCAAACTACAGAGGGGAAGGAGGGAGGGTAAATTGGACTGCAGCAATGTGGATCTTCGAACATCTACATTTATGGTAGGTACAAAACTGTACTATGTTCTTAATCTCACATTGCTGCAGTCATAACTTATGGGTAGAATCCCAAAGCAGAGGTAAAGGGAGGCTGGCAAAATCATAAAGCATTGGGGGCTGCCAAAATGCCCTGTAAGACTGCAGTGGCAAATCCAGCCCTAGATTTGGAATAAAGAGGAAGATGGTAATGTTTAGAAAAAGTGTGCACTGAACTCCAAGTAGCTGCTTCCAAAATATCTTTAGTAGCTACCCCCCTTAAAAAAGCAGTAGAAGTGGCAGTAGCCCTAGTGGAGTGAGGCCCGATTCCAGCTGGAATCTCCTTACCATGATGAGAATAACAAAAAGCAATACAAAAGCCAATCCACTTAGAAATAGTTTGTTTTGAAACAGGTTTCCCTGAGAACCCAAAGCAAAAGAAACAAACAACTGCTGAGACTGTCTGAACCCTTTAGTCTTGCTCAAATAATAACGCAACTGCCTGTGAATATCCAAAGTGTGCAAAATTTTCTCCCCTTTATTCTGGGGATCTGCATAAAAAGTAGGCAAATGAATAGATTGGTTCAAGGCCACATTTGAAACCACTTTAGGCATAAAAGTAGGGTTAGTACGCAGAGATACCCTGTCCTTATGAAAAATTAGGAAGGGTTCAACTGCCATTAGAGCCTGTAATTCAGAAACCCTTCTAGCAGACGTAATGGCCAACAAAAAAGCAGTCTTCCAAGACAAAACTTTAACTCAGCCGTAGCTGCAGGTTCAAAAGGAGGTAAAGTAAGTTTTTCCAACACAAAATTGAGATCCCAAGCAGGAGTAGGAGCTCTGGCTGGGGTCTTATGTTCATTGCCCCTCTAAGGAATTGCTTAAACAAAGGATGAGAGAATAATGGTGGATCACAGTCATAGTGAGCAGAAATGGCTGCAGCATGAACTTTTATAGAGGAGAAAGACAAACCCTTGTCCAATAATTCTGTAAGATATTGAAGAGAAACACTCAAATCAGGCCTGGAAACATCAAAGCTCTTCGCTTTGCTCCAAATAAAAAATCTCCTCCATTTATCAGCATAAACTTTCCTTGTACTAGGCCTCCTGGCCTCCAAAATAACATTCAAAACTTGTTGAGGAAGCTGCAACCCTCCAGGTTCTAGAACAGAATATGCCAGGCTGTTAGATGCAGGGACTGAATCCTGACATTGAGGAAACGATTGCCCTCCTGAGTCAAAAGGTGCGGAATCAAAGGCAAAGGGTAAGGAGGTTCCCGTACTAAACTCCTCAGCAGAGGGTACCAGTGCTGTCGAGGCCAGTCTGGAGCTATTAGAATCATGGAGGGCTTGTCTTTTCTGACCTTCAAGAGAACCTTTGGAAGAAGAGGCAGAGGCGGAAAGGCATAGACGTGAAGATTGCTCCAACTGAATGATAGAGCATCCACTTTCCAAGCTGTGGGATGAAACATCTTTGTGAAAAACTTTGGCACCTGGAAATTTAGTGGAGAAGCGAACAGATCTATGTCTGGAGTCCCCCATACCATTGTCAACTGTCGAAATACATGAGGATCCAATTTCCACTCGTGGGGATCCACTATCCGTCTGCTCAAAACATCTGCTAAGGAGTTCTGTGCTCCTGGTAGAAATCTTGCTTGAAGAGTGAGTTGCAAACTGAGAGCAGTCTCCCACAAAATCATAGCTTGCCTGCAAAGAGGGTACGAATGGGTTCCCCCTTGCTTGTTGATGTACCACATGACAGTTGTGTTGTCTGTTTGAATCAACACCTGCCCTGGGAGAAGTAAATCCTTGAAAGCCATCAATGCAAACTGGACTGCTAACATTTCCTTCAAGTTGATATGTAAATGTTGAAGTCTGGCAGGCCACGTGTCTTGAACCCATTTTCCATTGAGGTGTGCTCCCCAGGCCTTGTCCGAGGCATCCGTCGTTAAAATCTGACTCGCCTCTGTTCGGGTCACAGAGAGTCCCTTGTTTAGGTGACATTCCTGAGCCCACCACAAAAATTCCTTTTGAATGCAAGGTATTATCTGAATGACAGTGTCCAGATCTTGGCAGTGTTGTGTCCATACATTTTTGAGATACCATTGTAGCTTCCTCATATGCAGTTTGGCATTGGGAAGCACCAGAATACAAGATGCCATGAACCCCAAGGCTTGAAGGACTGTCCTTGCAGTCAGCCTGGACCGTAGAGACAATTGATGGAAGTAAAGTGTAAGATTCTTTTGCTTGTCCGGGGTCAAAAAGGCCATCTGGGAAGCTGTATTCAGTCTCACACCCAGAAAGCACATTTCCTGAGAGGGTACTAGACTGGACTTTGTTTCATTCACAGAATACCCTAGGCACCTTAACACTGTCATAACATACTGTAGATGGTGAAGAAGCTCATGCTTGTCTTGAGCAAGAATCAGGCAATTGTCCAAATAAGGATAAATTTGTATTCCTCTTAACCTGAAGAAGGCTATCACTGGAGCCAGAACTTTTGTGAATACTCTGGGCGCAGTAGATAAGCCAAAGGGCAATGCAGAGAACTGATAATGTAAAGTCCCATCCCGAAAACGCAGGAATCTCCTGCAAGTGAGCCTGATAGGAACATGAAGATAAGCCTCTTTGAGATCCAGAGTTACCATCCAGTGATCTTTGCCCAACAGAGGCAGAAGTTGTTGCAACGTCAACATTTTGAATTTTGGAATGTCCAGATATGTGTTGAGGATAGATAGATCCAAGATTGGCCACCAAGTGTTTCCTTTCTTTGGTACAAGAAATAGGCGAGAGTAAAATCCGAGGCCCACTTCTGACAGAGGGACCTGCTGTACAGCCCCCATCTGAAGAAGTAAAGAAATCTGTTTGTGAGCCTCTACCCTTTGCTGAGGAGGAACGTCTGGCATGCCTTTGAAAGGAGGCAATGTGTGGAAATAAAACTTGTAGCCTCGGTCTATAATGTCCAACACCCATTTGTCCTGGGTGACTAGAAACCAATTTTGCTTGAAGAGTGCCAACTTTCCTCCCAAAGGAGCTGCCAGACAGGAAGGATCTGGCAGCTGGAGATGCAGGTCATTGGGCCTGTTTACGAAAGGACTGGCCCCTGCCCTCACCTGTAGATTGTGCTGGTGAACTCCACGGTCTAGGCCTGAAAGAACTCTGAGCTCTGCCCCTACCACGTCTAGATCTACCCCTAGACTGTGAATCAGAAGAAGGGTAAGTCCAACCCTTAGCAGGCCAGTTCCTGCTAAACTTAGGGGGCTGCACCTGCAAAAAATCTTTAACAGTCTGCATAGACTTAGCCTTGCCTTCCATTTTTTTCAAGACAGACTCCACAGGAAAACCAAACAAAACTTCAAACTGCAAAGGAGCATCTAAAATCCTAGCTTTAACATGCTCTGACAAATTCTGATCCTTAAGCCAGGCGTGCCTGTGAATAACTGAACCAGTGGCAGCCACCCTGGAAGAAGCCTGCAAAGCATCAAAACCACACTGCAAAGCATGCTTACCCACCTGATCAGAGGCATGTACCAAATCCTGTAATTCCTTACACTCTATGCCCTCTGCCAAAGCATCCATTTTAGATTTTAACTGAGTAAGGAGAAAATTCTGGTACTTCAACATATGAAACTGGCAATTCAAAGCCCTCATTGCTAAAGTGGAAGAGGTATACACTTTCTTACCCCACCTTTCCAAAGCTCTAGCATCCTTATCCAAAGGAACTGGATTCTTTACAACAGAAGCCCTGACACCCTTAGGTCCCTGGCTAATAGTTTCTGGGTCAGCCCTAGGGCTCTTATACAGATATTTATGAGCCTCAGGCACTCTGTAATACCTATCTGGCTTAACTGGCGCAGGAGGCAAAGAGTCTGGATTAAGGGAAGCCTCAGAGAAAACGTCTTGAACAACATCCAGAACAGGAGGTATAGCCAAGGGCCTATGCTGTGGTAAAAACAAAAATTCTCTAAGCCTCTTCCTGGAATCTGAGAAATCCTGACCTTCCCATTTAAAATGCTCCCTCATGGAATGCAGGGTTTCTGAAAAAGAAAAATCCTCTGGAGGAGAAGCAGAAGGAGTGGAATCCTCTGCGTCTGAATCAGAATAAGGAGGAAAATCCTGAATGTCTTCAGTCGAAGACTCTGAGTAATCTGAAGCCTGCTCCAAACTTTCCATTTCTGGCTCCACCCTAGGCCTCTTATCAGGAGGGGGCATAGAACCCCTGATTAAAGTAATTAAATCTTCTGCCATTTTAAGCATGTGTTTTTTAGGCACAGAACCTGCAGAACTAGGACTGACACCTGTGGAAGGCAAACCAGGCCTGCCTTTGGAAGGCACCTTAGAGACAGAAGGAGAAGGCCTAACCACCTTAGGCAAAGAAGGGAGAACAGTAACCTGAGAGGCCCCCTCAGCCTGACCTAACTCCTGAGAGGCCACATCTTGCAAAACCAACGTCTCCCCCTAAGACTCAGTTGAAACTTCGGCCGGATCAACCGAATCCACCGTGGTGTCTAAAGAACCGGTGTCCGGAACGGACGAGTCATCCTGTTTGGACTTTAAAGATTTATCTTTGCGTTTCTTCGCGGCAGCGGGCGTCGGAGGATCCGATGGCATATTGTAATTACACCGCTTACCGAAGACAAGCGTAGCACAATCTAACCTACGTTTAATGGTGCGCTTATTAAATCTAGCACAAAAGCGACACCCTACTATGTCGTGCTCAGGTCCCAAACAAGGAATACAAAGAGAGTGGTAATCCCTATGCGGTATCTGTTTCCCACAAGAAATACAATTATTCACTTTTTCTGACATCCGGAAGTAACTGAGGCAAGAAAAAACAAAAATATTCCCCAACGGGGTACTTAGCCCAACTTGGTATCGGTCTGAAACTCAGAATATGAAAATTTCAGAACGCAGAACGGCACTTGCAAACGCTGCTTCTGCTTCGGACCATGCGGCAAAAAAGACTGAGGAAATGACGTCGGTCATGCGCTTTAATACCTTGATGCTCTGACGTCAGATCTGAGCACCCATGACAGACGTCAGCCTAATACTTTGGTATTCGGGCCGACCGAGGACAGCGGACTACCCATATGTTATGACTGCAGCAATGTGAGATGAAGAACATCTGCCTTCCAGTTTATAGCCTGCTACAGACCACCCTCCCAAACCCAGGAACCCCACTCGGCCTTCCTGAGAACACTGGAAAATATGAAGGTCTCTCCAAACACCATTATATTGGGCGACTTCAACTACCCAAACATAGACTGGGAGCATTACTCTAGCTCCAACACCCTAGCCCAAAGGTTCCTAGAATTTATAAACTCAAATGCTATGGAACAACTTGTTACCACTCCCACAAGAGGGGAAAACATACTGGACCTGATCATCACCAACATGGGGACTCTATGCTCCAGACCAGAAGTGTATCCCTCACTGGTAAGATCAGACCATAAACTAATTTCACTGGATATTCACATCCCGACCCCACCCCCTGCCCAGAAAACCACAGTGAAAAACT
Source organism: Protopterus annectens (assembly GCF_019279795.1). NCBI lineage: Eukaryota > Metazoa > Chordata > Ceratodontiformes > Protopteridae > Protopterus > Protopterus annectens. The sequence goes on from NC_056732.1 coordinate 1,109,686,617, forward strand.
TCTCTAAAGCAAATTTCACACTCCTCAAAACCGAGGCGGAATCCTTCAAAGCCCCCCGGGCCTGTGGAAAATACGGCCCAGACCACAGAATCCTTTATAAACGCATTCTATGAACACCTTCAGGAATGTATGGATCATGCAATCCCAAATAAAACCAAGACCCAATCCTCCAAAGGCAGACGTCCTGTCTGGTGGACCCCAGCCATAAACCAACTATACAATAGAAGGAGGAAGCTACTAAATGATAGAGCAAAATCCCAAAAAGGGAAGGCATCACTGATCAGTATTAGCAAAAAACTACGGGCACTCATAAAATTGTCTAAGGCCAGCTTCGAGAGAAAAACTGCACAGGACACTAAGGATAATCACAAGGCTTTCTTTAGTTATGTTAGGAACCTGGGTGGTAATTCCCAGATATGCTCAGAATTAGTCCAAAATGACAAAAAATAAACTGAACCCACAGACATTGCCAACATCCTAGCTGACAGGTTCAGCGCAAACTTCTCCCCCCCCTCCCCAACAAAAGGGCAAATATCTATTCCCAGCAGAGTGCTGCCCCCCTGTCATCTCAGATGCTCAGGTAAGAGCCGCCCTCTCCAAAGCAAAAAACACAGCATCAATGGGACCAGACGGTGTCCTGGGCTGCTTCCTACATGAACTCCAAGAAGAGCTAAACCCCAACATAAAACTACTGTTCAATCTCAGCCTTACTACAGGATATGTACCCAAAGAGTGGCGTACAGCAACAGTGGTCCCTCTCCACAAAGGTGGTGCCTCAACGGATCCTGGAAACTATCGCCCCATAAGCCTGACTAGCTTGGTCTGCAAAGCTATGGAAAGGATCATCATGGACCTCATAAATAAAGATATTGGGGACCTACAGACACTGGATTCTACCCAGTTCGGCTTTAAGGGCAGATCCTGCCTCTTAAACCTGGTCGATTTCTTTGAAACAGTCACCAAGGCCATTGACGAGGGGAAGGTGGTCCACACAGCCTACCTGGACCTCGCAAAAGCCTTCGATACAATACCCCACTCGGGCATTATAGATAAGCTCACCAGCTTAAATATAAACCCCTATGTCACTAGATGGATTGCAAACTGGCTCAAGGACAGAACCCACATGTTTAGAATTGCTAGAGCCATGTCAGACTCCAAACCAGTTACAAGTGGTGTCCCACAAGGCTCAGTCCTGGGACCTCTCTTGTTCGGTATATATTTCTCGGAGGTACAGGCCAACACGGAAGGACTGTGGCTGACCAAGTTCGCAGATGACTGCAAACTGGGCGCCATAAGAGACTCTCCAGCCGACACAAGCATCCTCCAAAAGGGCCTCATAGAAACAGACAACTGGTGCCAGAGCCATGGCCTCAAGCTAAATGCCAAAAAGTGTATAGTCATCCCCTTTGGCAAAAACAAAGTGTCCACAAATTACCACATAGGTGGTAATCCATTAAGTACAGAAGAAGTAATTAGGGACATGGGGACCCAAGTTGATAGCAATCTCTCATTTGACAACCACATGGCCAAAGTGGTTAGAAAAACATTTTATATAGCCCACCTAATCATGAAGGGATTCACATCTAGATCAGGGGAGGTCATCGTGCCTCTTTACTCATCCCTCATCAGGCCCATAATTGAGTACAATGCCCCTTTTGGGATGTACCTTACCAGATACCTGCAGCAACTGGAAAGACCCCAAAAGTACCTCACCAAGAGGATCAAAGGGCTCAAACAGATGCCATATGCTGCCCGGTTAAAGAAACTCCAGCTCTACTCAGTGGCATACACCCTGTTCAGAGGCGATCTGTGCCTGACGTATAAAGCCATGTCCAACCCAGAATTAATGAACATGCTGCACCTCAGAAAATCCAAATCCCATCGAGCTACGCGCTCGAGAGACTTGAACCTCAACACTGAAATAAATAGGACATGCTGGAGGGACAGATTCATAACCCAGAGGCTCCCTTCACTCTGGAATAAAATCCCAGTCCAGGTTAGGCAGAGTCCCTCATTGACTCTCTTCAAGAGGAATCTTGATGAGTGGATGGGAGATTGTGGGTTTACCCCGGGTATCACTTCTGTGTCACTGTTAGACAGAGGCACAGTATACTAACCTCGAAAAAGGGCATAGCAAAATAAATTTAAAATGGGTGTCGAAAGCCAAACACATTCTGGCTAGGCTTATAAATGCCCTAGGGCAGATAGCCTAGTATGAACCTAAGTGTGTTTTTCTGCTCTAAATCTGAGAAATCTCCTCTGTGTTTCTTGAAAACTGGAATGTGAAGGTGAGCATCTTTTAGCTTTAATGTGACTATAAGTGTGCTGGGCATGAGTAAGGACTGCAATGTGAACATTTTGCATTTTGGCAGTTATAAGAAAGGAATAAGCTTGGTACAATTCAAGATGCAACTCCAAAGGTCAGTTACTACTGGGCATTAGGAAAAGTCCAGAGTAAAATCCTGAGCTCTTCTCTCAGTGTCCTTGATAACCCAGTACTGCAAAAATTATTTGAGGAGATGAATGTCTAGCTCTGCTTAGTAAACCAGAATGGGAAGCATCCCCATGAATGAAGAGAAAACCTTGAATTTGAGTTTCTATCAGAACAAAACTATGCTCAATCCCCAGTTGTTCAAAGAGATTTCAGACCAGTTGTCCTTGAGTCCAAGATGGTGTCCAAGCCAGGCAGGTGGAGCGAAAGTCTGAGATGGGGATAGGGATAAAGTAGGAGGACTGGGAATGTTGCTGAGTCGCATTTCGTCTGAGAAGGTTGTTCCCTTGAGGCCTCCCTAAACTGCCCTTCTCCTAACCTTGCCTTTTTTTTTTTTTTTTTTTGAAGACTTCTTTATTCATAATCTACTAACCTCCTGTCTGTCATCAAAGAAAAGGCCAGTGCTCAAAATATACCTGGGTACTGAGGGGGGAAAATTTGTTAATTTTTTCAGTCTTCCCCCTTTTTGAAAACCTCTGGAGTTGGGGAACCAAAGTGTTTTTGCTGAAGTAAGTGCTCAGCAGCTGTCTCCCGACAAATTACAAGAATGGTTGGATTATTAATCTGTATGCTGCTGGATGACGGACTCCATAGATGCTGCGCTGTAAACTGCATCCATCATGTCAAACCCACATTTGATCATGCACTTCTTTGCTGTCTGGGCCAGCCTGGATACCTGAGGCTTCAGGGTTTAAACTATTATGGCCAGCCTGGATACCTGCAGCTTCAAGGTTTCAACAATTATTTCAGTGGAAAAATCATGCACCTGTTTCAAGATTTTGTCCTGAATAGTTCACCACGTGTAACTATCAGTTTAGCTTTCCAAAGTTAAAAGTGACTAATGCATACACTTTTTTTTTTAAACAAATATGTGCAAGATTCTATTTTTCTTACTATCCACAAGAGTAAGAAGTCTTTTGATCCCTTGACAGCATTAAGAGAGACAAAAGTGGGGTCCATGTCTGGATTTTTGTATAAATACTAACATACTTGCTGTAACCTGCAGAACCACTTTGGACTTTGGAGGGGAGGGAGTAAGGATGAGAATCAGGCTTCAGGGAAGCTGCCAAGAAGGTATTCTCAAATGGCTCAGAAACGGGGGAATACAAGAAAACTTTAGTTCCTCCAAACCAAAGAGGTCTAGATACCTTTTCTTTGAGTCCATTTAATAGGGCATAAATGCCTTGTCATTACGTTGAAAATTTCTCTAAATGAGATATCTTCTCTAAGAAAAGCTGAAGGTGAATGTCTTGTCATTGAGTTAAAGTAAAGCAGGAAAGACATCCAAGAGGTTTCATCCTCATCTTTCTGAAGTCTGACTCTGTGGAAGTACCCCTTTTTCTTTTACTAGGCACAGCTTTTGACGTGCAATGGTGAGATGTTCTTGCTGAGACCTTTGCCCCACCAAAAATAAGTCCTACAAAATCTTATAAAATGTTGTATTTCTAGGTCAAGTAGTGATGCTTGGGCTTAACACACTAATGGTACAGAAGGTGGATGTTGATCATGCCCCAACACCTAATAAGGAAATATTGATCAACAGGGAATAGAAGGCTCTGCTTTGTGGAACTTTCTGGCAGACCCACTGTGATCTGTGGGTCTGAACTGTCCAGGTCTTTTTTTGTTTGACTGCATCACAACTTCCAAATTTAGGTCTGATGTCCAGCTGAACATGACCTTCAGCTTTTGACATACACAGAATTTGGTATGTGGTCCAGGAGGATGGTGCTAGCAGCTGCCAGCATGTTGCCTTCAAGACATCGAGTGGGGTATGGCAGGAGTAGTAAACACCACTACCAGGTGCAGGAAAGTTACCTCACTGGTAGGACATTCTTAGGCCTGCTGGACATTGTTTGCATGGCCTTCCACTCTTTGCTTTCCTTTCTCTGTGTCCTCTCTCTCTCAACCTTGTTGTGGTTTTTCATGCATTACTTTATTATGCATAGCTTCTTCTAAAGATGCAAAATGTTGTTCAGCAGATGCATTAGAGCCTTTAGCTTCTTCTGAGTAAGACATGCTAGGAATGCCATATTTGTGTAAATTTTCCTAGAAAAGCAATCAACCACAATCAAAAAGGCCTTTCAGGCCTGTGTGAGGTACGCATGTTAAAAAAGGTTTCCCTGGAAATTTCACTAGCAGAATCAAAAACAATAGCTAGAAAAAAAAGCCTTCCTCAAAAAGTCATTTACACTTTCACAGAACACCGATGCAAAGCACTTGAGGCTGTAACTTGACTGCACATCTGCAAACTTTCTCATCTAGACATGCATATGTTTGAAACAAAAATGCCTTTATTATCTAGCACACAGATATGAACTCTCATGTTGGACAGGTGCTTGCTTATGCTAGGACATCCACCAAGTTCTTGATGTTGGCTGGTCAAGTACATGCCTGGCCTGTGGCTAGTTCCCATCAATCAGAAACTGTTCTGCAAAAATGATCTATAGAGGGGAAGTCATCATGATCCGCTTAACCAAACTCAAAAGAACAAAACAAAGAAAAATTAACTGATACCGAAATTAACACGTACAAGAAAAATACCTTGATATCTTTTACAATAAGGCAGGATAAATACCCTAGAATACGTTCTTTGTAGAAAACAATATCATAACTAGATATTGACTATAAAATATTAGCATTCTATCAAAGATTAAAATTAATTTTACCATCTCTTATATAAAGATAAAACATGTTTCATAATTAATAGACTCAGGATAATAATCAGCATGATGAAAGTACCAATGTGTTTTTATTTTGCTGAGTATTATCATCACACTGAGTTTTTTGTTTTGATTTTAGTTTTAATCAGTTGTAGTTTTTTTCTGTTTAGTATTAAAATAGTATCATCAATTAATTATGCAAACAAAAATTCAAAAATAAATTGTAGTTACAAGTTTAGACATTGAGAAACATTTAATAAAATAAATTGGAAGAGCTTTTTGGAGTATTAGAAGTTAATTGCTTTCCAACAGTTTCTCAGCAATAGCCCCCTTTATATGGGAATCATTCCCATTATACATATAACCAATATCTTACTACAAATCCTTCCATAACTAAAAAAAAACAAAACAAAAAAACAAAAAAGAAGCCTCCTGTAAGTGCTATATTACATATACAGGTAGCGTAACTTAATCCAATTTCCATCCCTCTAGGCTTTCATTTTCTTCATACTGTGCTTTTCTTACCCATGATGGTCTTCCCCTCCACCACCACCTCCTTTCTAATCTTTCACATCATCCTTTCACTCAACCTTAACATTTCCTTCCATACTACCATCCCATATACAGCCAACTGTATATACTGCACGCTTTAAACATTTACAGCGTACACTGCATTTTGTGCCAGTTATGTAACTTGTCTTACAGTGTAAATACTGACAGCTGTCTTTAGTTATAGCTTTTTTAGTCCTAGTTGTATGCTTAGTTATATAGTATGGATACAAAACAATTTAATTATTCATCAATATGCATCCATCCATCTAAAATGGTCCATTGAGATCTGAGTTATACACAGGTTAACAAAATGATAAATTTATAAAATACACACAAACAAAATATTAAACATGCTATACAATAACTCAAAACACTGCATTTATTTATTTTATTTAACTAGATTAGTGGACTGGTCCAAAGATCATTTTCAGCCACATCCTAGGCTGCTTGGCAACAACACATTACATGTCAAGCAAAGTACGATATTTTATTGCAAAACCACAGCACAGAATACATAAAACAATCTTTTTTAACATATATAATTTATGTGTTATGCATATAGAAACTGTCAACTGAGACTAGGAAAAAAAAACAGAAGCACATTTAGAAAGAAGGTAGGTGCAAACTTAAACCACAGTATAGAGAGTGCAATATATGTGTGTTAGTATACAGAGAATGGCAATTATTCACTTCCTCCAGCACCAGTACTGATACTCTGTCTTGTACAGTTCATACTACTTTCTATCAAATTCATACTGTCACCATACTAGCTTGTTTAAATTGTTAGATACATACATATGCAGATATGTTACTAAAACAGAGACAACTATGTCACATAAAAAGTTATGCACTCACCATAACGTTCCATCTGAGTAGTTGCACTTCATTTGTCTTCGACCTGTGGGTTACGAATCTGTATCGGATCCGACTCGGCCGCATAACTAGCATCTGATCCAATCAGATTGAGTTTGGTGCTCAAAGCATAAGACA